>NC_133332.1:66080620-66380620 GCF_042186555.1 Aquarana catesbeiana
TGGTTTTCGGGGTCCCATACGCGGCTAGGCTCCCAAAAAGTCCCACACATGTGGTATCCCCGTACTCAGGAGAAGTAGCTGAATATATTTTGGGGTGCAATTCCACATAGGCCCATGGCCTGTGTGAGCAATATATCATTTAGTGACAACTTTTTGTAAATATTTTTTTTTTTTTTTTTTTTTGTCATTATTCAATCACTTGGGACAAAAAAAATAAATATTCAATGGGTTCAACATGCCTATCAGCAATTTCCTTGGGGTGTCTACTTTCCAAAATGGGGTCATTTGGGGGGGTTTTGTACTGCCCTGCCATTTTAGCACCTCAAGAAATGACATAGGCAGTCATAAACTAAAAGCTGTGTAAATTCCAGAAAATGTACCCTAGTTTGTAGACGCTATAACTTTTGCGCAAACCAATAAATATACGCTTATTGACATTTTTTTTACCAAAGACATGTGGCCGAATACATTTTGGCCTAAATGTATGACTAAAATTGAGTTTATTGGATTTTTTTTATAACAAAAAGTAGAAAATATCATTTTTTTTCAAAATTTTCGGTCTTTTTCCGTTTATAGCGCAAAAAATAAAAACTGCAGAAGTGATCAAATACCATCAAAAGAAAGCTCTATTTGTGGGAAGAAAAGGACGCAAATTTCGTTTGGGTACAGCATTGCATAACCGCGCAATTAGCAGTTAAAGCGACGCAGTGCCAAATTGGAAAAAGACCTCTGGTCCTTAGGCAGCATAATGGTCCGGGGCTCAAGTGGTTAATGCATTCTATGCATTAAGATAAAAAGCCTCCTGTGTGCAGCAGCCCCCCTATTACTTACCTAAGCCCCATCTCTATCCAGCAAGGTCCACGAGTCCCTCGGCCGTCTGGAACTCTCCCTCCTGATTGGTTGAGACACAGCAGCGGCGTCATTGTCTCTCGCTGCTGTCAATCAATGTCAGTTAGCCAATCAGGAGAGAGAGGGGGGGCTGGGCCAAACTGCAGCTCCGTGTCTGAATGGACACACACACAGAGTTGCAGCTCAGCTCAGGTGCCCTCATGCCCTGTGGGGGCACTCGGCAGGAGGGAGGGGTCAGGAGCAGCAAAGAGGGACCCGAGAAGGGGAGGATCCAGGCTGCCCTGTGCCAATCCACTGCAAAGAGGAGGTAAGTATAACATGTTTTTTATAAAAAAAAAAGAAAAACTAGACTTTAGTATCACTTACCGCATAAACATTTTTTTGGTTTATGAATTGGACTTTATTTACTGCATGCGATAATTTATGCAAATTAGTCACGTGACCATGTTATCGCATGCATTAAACGTTAGTGAATTGACCCCTAAATCAGCTACTGAAAGTGTTTAAAGCTAAACTCTGGGCAAAAAAAAAAAAAATCTTTTAACCCCTTCCCGCCGACCGTACGCACATCTGCGTACTCGGCTTTCGGGGGTTATACCGGGATGATGCCCGCAGCTGCAGGCATCATCCTGGTACCGTTGTTTAGAGCGGGCGATCGGCTACCCGTATATAACAACCGATGCAGATAAAAGCCGCTCGGCTGTTATACCGGAGGAGCGGGAGGGGACACCCCCCCCTCCCGCCACCTCCCGCCGCTCTTACCGGGCCTCCCGTGCGATTGGGAGGCCCGGTGTCCAATCGTCTGCCTCCGGCGGCTGTGGGCGGGCTGGAACGAAGCTCTGGGCGGCTTCGTTCCAGCCTTCTCAATGTAAACGCGGAAGCGACGTCATGACGTCACTTCCCGTTTACTCGGCTGCCAATGGCGCCGAATTTAAAAAAATACACAGTATTCAGAATCGCCGTTTTCGGCGATCTGAATACTTTGAAGTGTAAGGGAGGGATCGGGGGTCTTTTAGACCCCCGATCCCTCCATAAAGAGTACCTGTCACCACCTATTACTGTCACAAGGGATGTTTACATTCCTTGTGACAGCAATAAAAGTAAAAAAAAACCTTTTTTTTTTTTTAAACACAATTTTTAAGTATAAAAATAAATAAAATAAATATAAAAAAAAAAATTTTTAAAGCGCCCCCGTCCCCGCGAGCTCGCGCAGCGAAGAAAACGCATACCGAAGTCGCGCACGCATATGTAAACGGTGTTCAAATAACACATGTGAGGTATCGCCGCGATCGTCAGAGCGAGAGCAATAATTCTAGCCCTAGACCTCCTCTGTAACTCTAACCTGGTAACCGTAAAAAAAAATTTAAAGCGTCGCCTATGGAAATTCATAGCTACCATAGTTTGTCGCCATTCCACGAGTGCGTGCAATTATAAAGCCTGACATGTTTGGTATCTATTTACTCGGCGTAACATCATCTTTCACATTATACAAAAAAATTGGGGTAACTTTACTGTTTGGATTTTTTAAAATTCGTGGAAGTGTCCCTTTTCCAAAAATTTGCGTTTAAAACACCGCTGCACAAATACCGTGTGATATAAAATATTGCAACAATCTCCATTTTATTCTCTAGATTCTCTGCTAAAAAATATATATAATGTTTGGGGGTTCTAAGTAATTTTCTAGCAAAAAATATGGATTTTAACTTGTAAACACCAAATTTCAAAAATAGGCTTAGTCATGAAAGGGTTAAACACATTCCTTAACAGTTGCAATAGATATAAATCTACTTAGTGAACAACAGATGCTTTTGAAAGTCCAGTTAATACCATGTAAAACTTGTAGCAAAATCATCACTGAGCTTTTGAAGAGAGCAGAGCTGTGGGAGGGATCTGTCAGGCCCCACCCACTACAAGTAGCTTGCAGAAAACTACAAGAGGGGGTGAAGACCAGACCTGTCACCCTGCACAAGGAGAGAGAGCAGCAGTGGGCGGTCTTTATTACGTGAAGCTCTTGCACAGATGGAAAGTTTCACACTGGATTACTGATCATGAAAAATACACAAAACATAAAAGATTTAATGAAGAATGACTCTTGTAATTAGATTCTATTTACTTATCCTGAAATCGAGTTTTAAGAAAACTGAGGATTTAATATCATTATAACACCAAAGCCAAAAGTCAGAATTGTTTGCTTGATTCTAGTCAGTGTTTGTGCCCTATCATCCTATATCTTGAAACACATTTTGTAGTTAATTTGCTAAAGGCAAATAGCCTGTGCACTGTGCAAAGTGCAGTTGCACCAAAGCTTAGTAAATTAGGTAAAGCTTCACTGTGCAAATCTAACGCTGCCCTCTTTAAGGTCACAAGATAAAGCAGTACCGCTCTGGTTACCCTGGCCCTTTGAGTCCTTTGCCACCTCTGACACCCTGGGTTCAAACATTTTTTCTCACTAGATAACAGCAGCAATAAGGAAATTCACCAGAATTGGTTAAATCAAAAATAGTTTACTCAATGATATGAATGAAAAAGAAATCAAAGAGTCAACTTGAGCTTATACCTCAAAATGTTGTCGATGTTATTGATAGCAAGACAATTATCACCTCTAAGATTGAAACATTCAACAGTGAATACTATAATGTCTATGCTCAAGTGCATATAATGTCTATGTGAATATGCTACAGAAGAGCAGAGGAATGACTCTTATTAGTGTCAGACCCCTTTCTACTGCTCCTTCACACATACATGGAAAAAACAGTAGAAACAAGTACAACTTTAGCAAACAGGAACTGTATTACAATTCAACCTGCTCTTACAGAGAGTAATTGGTGAACTGCAGCTTTACAAGCTTCAGCAAAATAAATCCCTGAAGTGGGGAGGGAGGTGAAAGTAGTCCTGTGTTGCTGTGTGGCAATCCGGTTAATGTTCAACTAGCTCTCAGGTGTTTAATTGCACGTAAGAAATATTGAATGGTAAAACAAAATAACTGATCCAATAGATGGTGTATAACCAACAGACAATATTCATGCAAATCAGAACTGTAATTGGATTCACAGTGATAACTGACTTAAAAGATGTTAAATTCTGTGGAACTACAAGCAACAGCAGAACAATAGATGGCAAAGATGTCTGTATATAGTGTCTATGATATGCTGGAACAGATCCTTGAACTAAAGACGGTAATGAGGACAGGAGACGATGTCTATATACAGTGTCAATAAGACTGGGCTATTGCCCGCTCACCACACTGGAACAAATGATGATGATGATGAGAATGATGATGATGATGATGGAGATGATGATGATCTTTCAGGAATGTGGCTCAAGGAATGACATCTGGCCTCTGCCGCACTGCACCACGCTCACATGGATACGATATCTATGCAGGGTGGATGAAACAGGAGCAGCCATCCGGGCTGCCGCCGGACAGTGGAGGGGAACTGTCCGCAGGTGTCCTTCCAGATATCTGCTGGGTAACTCTGCCAGAGCAGGCCGCGACTCAGCTGCACCTCACCCTGTAACAGATTCCCTGTATGCAGATCCACGCTGGACCCAAGAGAGCGATGCCAGGCCTCAAGCCTTCCCTCTTATAGTCCCTCCCAGTGGTCTTCTCTTCTCCATCAGCCAGCTGGTAGTTGTAGTTTCACATAATACAGCCAGAGGGGGAACCCTATCCATATGGACTACATGTCCCAAGATGCTTTGCTCTGTCTTCTCTCTGATTAAGAAAGTGACAGGACATCCCACCCTATAACACTAGAGGTAACAGCTTCCCCTGAAAACATGCCACACAGCATCTTCTGATTGCAGGAATAGGTAAGTATCCAGCTCCTGGATACAAAAAGAATAGCTAGTCATGCAAGGAAAATAAAAAAAACAACATTTTTGCTTGCATATGATTGGATGGTGGAAGTCAGCAGAGCTTCTGCTCATTTACTAAGCTCTGGAGCAACTTCACTTGCACAGTGCACAGTCTATTTGCCTTTAGTCAATCAACCCCTTTGTTTTTATTATACGCGCAGACCCTAACATTGTCCGTTTCTGGGATCTTGACATTTTATCCCATAATTTGTAGAGGAAAAAAAAAATGTTAAGACCTCGAGTTTTCATACACAAGGTTCTAGCAATTAAGTATTAGGCAATATTTGTCATAGTTTCAATGTTGACAGTTCCTGGATGAAGGAAATTTAATCCCTTATTTCTATTCCTGCTTTACTAGTAGTGATGATGAATATGACGTCAAACAAAATTATGTAAAGGTCTCAATCAGACAGATTAATTATCATTTTTGGCTACATAGTAGTTTACTTTAGGTCAGATTTTTTCCTGTGAGATGGAGGAGGTACAACGCTGATACAAGTCGCAATGAAAACATTCTTCTACCAAATGTAACCTGCGGGGTCACAAAGTTACATGGCTGGTTAGATAAAAACATAAGGCCGACAAGTTCAACCTTTCATCTTCCAAAGAGCACCAGGTCCTTTCATCTTCAAGAACGTCAGTTTATCTAGAGGAAGTCAGAACTCCTGTAAAGTATACCTCAATTTAATTCAAAGCTAAATCCAAGTCCAGCATGAACACTTCCACTTAAAATAAACCTGACATAAGGGAATTATGTGGGCCAGCATTGCGTACTTCCATCTTAAAAGGCTAGTTTTTGTCACCCTGACCCTCTACTTTCTGAGTTAGGCCTTATTCACACGTGCCGCTAAACTGCCACCCCTCTGGAAGGTGATCTGTGGTGTATTGCTTGTCATTTGACAGGTCATTTTGTTTTTTGGGGGGGGGGGGGAGCAGGTACCTATTTTTGTCAGGTACCCAGCTCCCACTTCTGCTCTCGCCGCCTAGGCAACTCCTCCTCTCCCCCTCCCTCCCTGCAATCTTCTGAGACACGTCACAGGTCCCAGAAGATTGCCCAGCCACTGAGAAGGCGCACCACGACTCGTGCATGCACAGTGCGCACCGTGCTGTGACGCCACAAGCTGTTACAGCCGGGTGTCCACGCTTGCAATGCCAACGCCATGGAGAGGAGAGGGGGAGGAGCGAAGCTTCAGGTGGCCGCATTGCTGGAGCGTGGGGCAGGTGAGTGTCTGTTTATTAAAAGTCTTTTAGTAAACGTAAAAACGACTGGAACACAGCTTTAATTTATCCCCTGCTATATATGCTCTAATTTGGAGACTCTCAAAATCTTTAGAGTTAGGACCGCAATATACAGAGGAGCCTTGACATGGCCACTGCGTCTTCCAGATATATTTGCAGATGTGTGCAATGAAACCCTTAATTTTTTACGTGAATTATTAAGACAGGGTCAATCTGGTTTGTTTGCAGGTTAGCCGGTAAGTGTGCTGGGAAATGTATGTTTGTGATGTCTTATTTGTTTAAATGGGTCGCATTCGACAGTGGTACCACCTACACAATGCAACATGCTGTTTAACTTATTCTGCAGCGACAAAACAAGGCATCATGGCCGTGCAATGGATACAATCTGGAGCAGCTGCATTGTTTCATTTAGGTGGGCGGTCG
The DNA here is from genome assembly GCF_042186555.1 of Aquarana catesbeiana. NCBI lineage: Eukaryota > Metazoa > Chordata > Amphibia > Anura > Ranidae > Aquarana > Aquarana catesbeiana. The sequence goes on from NC_133332.1 coordinate 66,086,990, forward strand.
GGGATAGATATAACCGCAGCTCAGCCACTTACATTTTCCGTCACCGCAGCCATCCCTAAACTAATGCCGCGTACACACGATCAGAATTTCCGTCAGAAAAACCTTGGATGTTTTTTCCGACAGAATTCCGCTCAAGTTTGCCTTGCATACACACGGTCACACAAAAGTTCTCTGAACTTTCGAACATCAAGAACGCAGTGACCTACAACACTACGATGAGCTGAGAAAATTAAGTTCAAAGCTTCCTTGCATGCGACGAATTGTTTCCGAGCATGCGTGGGAATTTTATGCATTGGAATTGCTACAGAAGATCGGAATTTCCGATAGGAACTTTTTCCGTCGGAAAAATAGAGAACCTGCTCTCGCATATACCCAGTGAAGTGAACAGCTTCAGATACACAGAGATTAAAAAAATCCTCCTACATAGGTTTTACTTGTTTATCTGTAGTCTTCCCCTCTCTACACCCCTTCAAAAGTGTAGATCGTGTTTGTAGCGCCCCCACCTTGGTTTACTGAAGGCAGGGAGTAACCTTCAGAGGCAGTGGGCAATCTAGCATTTACACCAGGGCTGAGTCCATGGCTATAATGGGGAGTTTGGAACACAAATTAGTTGCCAGTCACTTTTGATATTTTCAAAGCTTTAATGCAGAACTTGAAAGGAGGTAGTAGGAGAGAGGGTTAGGGGTCTTGGATACCAGTAGCAGATCACTTATAGACTCCTTGGATCCAGAAAAAGAACAACTTGACAGTACCAGAACCTTTAAGCTGACCTGGCGATACTGCAAACACGTTTCAGATTGTAGAACAAGATTTAGCTTTACAGTGTCAGAAGCTTTAAGCCAACCTGGCAACACCGTAAGCACGTTTTAGATGTAGGTGCGTCCTCCAAAATGAGTTACCAGGCCCTCCTGAGAGACCAGCTGTCATCCTGGCTCTCTCCAGTAAGGGTCCTCCCCTGTATCTTCTCAGCTTGGCTTGGCTTCTTCCATGCCGGGCAAGACAGCCTAAGGACTACTTCAGGATTAGTAGGCCCCAGACATGCTTCTGGGCCTACTTGCAGAGCTCACTTCAGCAGCGTGTCCTCAGGTCAGAAGGGCCTGAGGCAAGAAAGCCAGACCACATGGCCCCACCCAAATATATATCCTTTCCCAGAATACACCAGCGCCTAAGAAGCTCCTACTAGGCTGGCTGGAAGAAAAAAATCTTCATAACTCAACCCTAGTTGTACTTCTCATACTGGCCTGTGGTACCAGTAAAACTTACTGGCAACAGTTAGAAATGCACACCCCAATTGAGAGTAGGGAAAGACCAGATAATCTGTACAATCAGTCTAAGCTGTTTAAAGCCCAGCCAGAAATTACATTTACTTTATAGCCCCAGTTTAAGACCAGGGGGCTACATGTTAAAAAAAACTTTGTATATCTGTCATCAGCACAGAGGCGAGGGCAGAGAGACTACAGTTACAGTGTGTGAGAGCTGATTGGAGGAAAGGAACAAACCCCCCTCCACACAGCAGAAGAACTGTGTTCTGAATAAATAATGTTCTGAGCTCTGGCTTCCCTTCCTCCCAACACAAATTTATCTCATATGTCAGGAAAATGTCTCAGAAGTAACTCATATTGATAACAGAGGAACAAAGCACCAGAGAAAATTACACTTAGAGCTTTGGAGAGAGATAAGTAAACACTGCAGATATATATGCTTTGCTCAGATTCCATGACTCAGGTATACAACCACTTTTACTGACCAACAGCCAGTATGCAGACCAGAAGAAAAAGTCAAAATCATAATTATTCCACAACAGAAAATCTACCTATTGAAGCAAGAAGGTCATCATAACAGCCAGGAAACTAGCATGTTCAGAAGAAGAATTCAGCATTGGCATCCATATTACTCTCAGAAGATTTGCTTTAGACCTAATGCACATGAATGTCTAGAGGCCTCTGCAATAAAAACTGCTATGTGATATGATGAGGCACTGAGATCTTGAGGAATGTAGAATTCAGGCTTACTTGCATAGGAAAACAGAACAACATTACAGGAGAGAGCAGAGAGAAAAAAAAGTCCTTCCTGTACAGAATGTAGAAGCATATATAAACACACATACACTAGTATATCACTACAGTGCCATCTATAGTTCGGAGTGCATAGTACATGCTGTTGCACTTCCAGAACCCCTTCTCAACAGCATGTTTTGCTATATGAAGTTAAGATTCTTCTGAAAAAGAAAATCGCAATAAGTGTATATAAAATGGTTTGTGCAAAAGTTATAGCGTTTACAAAATAGGGGATAGTTTTATGGCATTTTTATAATTATTTTTTTTTTATTAGTAATGGCAGCGATCTGCGATTTTTATCGGGATTGCAACATTATGGCGGACACATCGGACACTTTTGACACTATTTTGGGACCATTGTCATTTATACAGCGATCAGTGCTATAAAAATGCACTGATTACTGTGTAAATGACACTGGCAGAGAAGGGGTTAACCGCTAGGGGGCGATGAAGGGGTTAAGTGTATCCTAGGGAGTGATTCTAACTGTGGGGGGGGATGGGCTTCAACTCACATGACAGCGATCACTGCTCCCGATGACAGGGAGCAGTGATCTCTGTCATGACACAAGGCAGAACGGGGAAATGCCTTGTTTACATAGGCACTTTGCCGTCCTGCGGCTCTGTGACACAATCGCCGGGAGACCCGCGGGCACGGGCACGCTGTACACATCGGGCGCGCGCGCCTGCTAGCCGCCCGGCTCTTAAAGGGGATGTACAGGTATGCCCATTTGCCCACCACTGCCATTGTGCCGACGTATATCGGCGTGCATCGGTCGGCAAGTGGTTAACAATGGCTTGGCGAGTGCATCTGCAGACATCTCTTCTGATGGGCAATATTGAATGTCGATAACACCTTGCTCTCGTGTGTCCCTAAACAGATGATACTTCATGTCGATGTGCTTTGGTCTCTGGCATAATCAAAATAATTCTTCTTTTTTAGATCTGAAGAAGCAAAAGCCTCAGCAACAATAATCTTTTTATAATGTTTTTTATTGCTTTGGCTTCACAGACAAGGTGACAAAAACACAAGACTGTTAATTTAAAATCTGATTCTCGCAGCTAGTCATTAGCACTCTTCCAGAGACGGTATCAGGGTTTTTCTTGGTCTATCCTACACATTTATCTCTACAATATAAGGAGTTACTTAAGCTTAAAGCCCAATTGAACTTTCTTTTTAAATTGGGTAAATATTGTACATTGCAGGTGCATCAAAACAAAAGGTGTGCATTGTCTGTTCACTTTCATTCTAAATCAGCCACAGCCTAAATAGAATAGCCTGTCCCCTGCCAGCATGCACCATTACTGTCTGTGTTTAAGCAGAGATCCCTTTGCTAAGGTCCAACAAGCCCCCACGCTGAGTCAAAGTTAGAGATCTCAAATAAAAGGGGAGCATGAGTTTTGCTAATTGCAGAGCTGTGGGTCTGACTCAGTTGAGCAGTGGTCTCCAAACTGCGGCCTGGGGTTGCTAGCTTTTATCCGACCCTTGGGGTGCTATTTTATTCACTGATACCAATGAAGGGCACAATTCCTCCCAACGGCACCTATAATGGGGCACAATTCTTCCCAGTGGCACCAGCAATGGGGCCTAATGACACCAACGATGGGGCACAATTTCTCCCAATGACACCAACAATGGAGCCTAATGACATCAATGATGGGGCACAATTCCACCCACTGACACCAATGTTGGGGATTCTATAGCGTCGCTGAGACATTTTGTACTCCCGATGACACAGTCTGGCCCTCCTAAAATCTGAAGGACAGTAAACTGGCCCTTTGTTTAGAAAGTTTGGAGATCCGTGCAGTAGAGGGTGTGTTAAACCACTGCTTCACCACAGCAAGCAAGGGTTCCACTTCTCAGCTGCTGGCAGTGGACAGGTTTTTCTACTCTGTGGCAGTTTTGCAAGGACTTTGCACACATTTTACTTTAATGGAATGTATTGAACTGATTTAAACTAAAGCCTCAACTGAGCTTTAACTATATATGTTTTATGTTATAGACCCTTGGAGCCGACTCCTCCCGGCCCTTTAAACGGTTTAGGATTCCGGGAGGCAGGGCGGGGTTTATGATCATGTGAACGCTGTGATTGGCTGTCACATGATTGGAAAGCTCACAATCACAAGCAGCGATCGTGAGCTCCCCATTAGCTGCCAGTAACTGTGCCGGGAATGTGCAGGGCATGCTCTCGGCACAGCTTTATCCCACCAATTCTCGCAAATATGCGGCCACTCGGCACAAAGACCCACCCGCAGAAAGGCCGCATATTTGCGTGCGGCCGGCGCCAACGGGTTAAACCACCTTGTGATCAGAGAGTGTATAATTATAGGGTGGATTTAGGAAAGGTAAATAGACTGCGCACATTACAAGTGCAGTTACTCCAAAGCTTAGTAAATGAGGTGAAGCTTCACTTTGCAAAGAATACCCAATCACGTGCAAGTAAAATTAAAAAAATGCATTTTTGCTTGCACGTGATTGGATGTTGGAAGTCAGCAGATCTTCCCCTCATTTACTAAGCTCTGTAACATCTGAACTTGCAAAGTGCCCAGTCTGTTTGCCTTTAGTAAATCAACCCCATAGTGAACAGTGAAACAGCAGTTCCACAAAACTCTCTCATGTGGACCTCTGAGTAGAATTGATACTCTATATCAGTGTAGCAATAACCCTGGAGGGGCCGGTGGAATTAAACTAGGTCCTCCTTACTGTAGTAATATGCCCAAAACATGCTCTGCCATTTCAGTATACAACAAAGATTAAATCTGCAAGTATAAAAGAATGCTTATAAAGATGCTTTCACAAGCACTGTGCTATATATATCTGTTCTCTGTTCTGTACGCCACGAAAAAGGATGCATGATTTATGACTCATAACCAGATGGCCTGTTGACTCTTGTAACCTCATGACAGATGTATTCTAGGGGTCATTGACTTGTATAACCATATATTTTATACCAATACATCATTTAATAACCACTCCCCCCTCCCTTCTTTCTATTGGTATGTTGAACCATACATAAGCTGTAACACACCTAATAAAGGCAGACATTTTACGAATGCATAACTTGCTTCTCCTTTCATAGTGTCTCCAGATATCCGAGGGCGCTGTTGGTGTACCTGATAAATTCAGGCTCAGTCTGAGGTTCTTTTTTAATTTATTTAAGATCTAGAACAAAATGCAGGAAGGAGGGTTGAGTGTGCAGGATACCCAAAGGCACATCCTGGAGAACAGCTTCCTAGCAGTATAGGGCCCTCTAGCAGCAGCTTCAAAATGATGCTGAAGAAAGAGGGGATAGCCAGTAAATCTGAGACCCTATAACAGCAGTCAAAATCCTTAAAGTGCTTGTGAAGGCTGTGAAGGCCATTACTTACCTGAGCCTAATCTTCCTCCAGCAATGTGTATGAGAGCCTTAGCTCTCCTGGGACTCTCCTTCCTCATTGGCAAACACAGCAGCGGGAGTAATTGGCTCCCGCTGCTGTCAAATCCAGCCAGTGAGCCAATGAGGAGAGAGAGGGGGTGGGGCCGAACCATTCACATGCAAAGCCACGGCTCGGGAGCGAGCCTGCTTGGGTGCCCCCCATTGCAAGATGCTTGCTCTGGGGGCACTTGGCAGGAGGGAGGGGGCAGAAGAAGCACCAGCGGGGGACCTGAGAAGAAGAGGATCTGGGCTGCTCTGTGCAAAACCACTGTGCAGAGCAGGTAAGTATAACATATTTGTTATTTTAAAAAAAAATGACTTTAATTTGACAGTAAACAGCTACTTCTGGCGTTTCACCATCAAGAAGTACTTCCATTCCTGGAGCTACAAACGAAAGGCACCCACCTCTCCAGCAAGTTTCCTTCAAACACATCTCCTTCAGGCCCTCAGCCCATAGCACATGTAGTTCTCCCTTAACTACTACATAGGTTGTAACCAATGTACAGCAGGAAGCTGGGACCAACTGCTTCTAGGCCTATGAGGTCAAGGGGCCCAGTGTTAACTGTGCTCCTTACTTATATATCAACTATGTGGGCACATGTTCTCTACATATTAACGCTCCTTTACTCTTTGCTTCACAGCTCTTTTATCAAACTCTAAACTGGTGTTTCATTCTCTAGTTGATCTATAATAACAGTTTTATTATCAAATAGTACTTCTAGGAGTGAGCAGAACACTAAGGGCCAGTTCACACCACATGCAGTCCAGTGCATTTTTTTTTCTGCATCAAAAACGCATGGAAAGTAGGTTATATGGTTTTCAATGGCATAGTTCACACCAGTGCTTGCAATTCCAGTGCGTTCCAGAAAAAAAAAGTAGAACATGCTGCATTTTTCCTGCACTGGACTATACTGGAATGCTGTAAAACGCATAAAAAATGCACTGGAATGCAACAAAAACGCACTGGAAGACACATGTCCTTATTTAAGGTTAAGAAAAAAGAGGGGGGGGGAATGCACTGGACTGCAACAAAAATGCATCAAGAAAGCACTGGAACGCATTAAAAATTCATCAATAACGCGCATGCAGAAAAGCATCTGGAACGCATCCGGAATGCGTTTCTACGGTGTGAACTGACCCTTGAGACCCCATTCACACAGGGGCAACACGACTTGCAGGTCGCCTCAGCGAGGCGACCTGCAAACGACTGCCCGGGCGACTTGCAAGACGACTTCTGTATAGAAGTCTATGCAAGTCGCCCCAAGTCACCCCCGAAGTCGTACAGGAACCTTTTTCTAAGTCGGAGCGTCTTGCGTCGCTCCCCTTAGAACGGTTCCATAGCACAGAACGGGAGGCGACTAGGTCGCCTGACAAGTTGTCCCTGTGTGAATGGGCTCTAAAGGTTTAAAGAGGAACTTGGTTTCGTAAAAAAGAAATAGATACTTACCAGCCCATGGAGTCCAGCGCTGTTTTCCTCGCAGTCAATTCCACTCATAGTTACATAGTTACATAGTTACATAGTAGGTGAGGTTGAAAAAAGACACAAGTCCATCAAGTCCAACCTATGTGTGTGATTATGTGTCAGTATTACATTACATATCCCTGTATGTTGCGGTCATTCAGGTGATTATCTAATAGTTTCTTGAAGTTATCAATGCTCCCCGCTGAGACCACCGCCTGTGGAAGGGAATTCCACATCCTTGCCGCTCTTACAGTAAAGAACCCTCTATGTAGTTTAAGGTTAAACCTCTTTTCTTCTAATTGTAATGAGTGGCCACGAGTCTTATTAAACTCTCTTCTGCGAAAAAGTTTTATCCCTATTGTGGGGTCACCAGTACAGTATTTGTAAATTGAAATCATATCCCCTCTCAAGCGTCTCTTCTCCAGAGAGAATAAGTTCAGCGCTCGCAACCTTTCCTCATAACTAAGATCCTCCAGACCCTTTATTAGCTTTGTTGCCCTTATTTGTACTCGCTCCATTTCCAGTACATCCCTCCTGAGGACTGGTGTCCAGAACTGGACAGCATACTCCAGGTGCGGCCAGACCAGAGTCTTGTAGAGCAGGAGAATTATCGTTTTATCTCTGGAGTTGATCCCCCTTTTAATGCATGCCAATATTCTGTTTTCTTTATTAGCAGCAGCTTGGCATTGCATGCCATTGCTGAGCCTATCATCTACTAGGACTCCCAGGTCCTTTTCCATCCTAGATTCCCCCAGAGGTTCTCCCCCCAGTGTATAGATTGCATTCATATTTTTGCCACCCAAATGCATTATTTTACATTTTTCTACATTGAACCTCATTTGCCATGTAGTCGCCCACCCCATTAATTTGTTCAGGTCTTTTTGCAAGGTTTCCACATACTGCGGAGAAGTTATTGCCCTGCTTAGCTTAGTATTGTCTGCAAATACAGAGATTGAACTGTTTATCCCATCCTCCAGGTCATTTATAAACAAATGAAATAGGATTGGTCCCAGCACAGAACCCTGGGGAACCCCACTACCCACCCCTGACCATTCTGAGTACTCCCCATTTATCACCACCCTCTGAACACGCCCTTGTAGCCAGTTTTCAATCCATGTACTCACCCTATGGTCCATGCCAACGGACCTTATTTTGTACAGTAAACGTTTATGGGGAACTGTGTCAAATGCTTTTGCAAAATCCAGATACACCACGTCTACGGGCCTTCCTTTATCTAGATGGCAACTCACCTCCTCATAGAAGGTTAATAGATTGGTTTGGCAAGAACGATTCTTCATGAATCCATGCTGATTACTGCTAATGATATCGTTCTTATTACTAAAATCTTGTATATAGTCCCTTATCATCCCCTCCAAGAGTTTACATACTATTGATGTTAGGCTAACTGGTCTGTAATTCCCAGGGATGTTTTTTGGGCCCTTTTTAAATATTGGTGCTACATTGGCTTTTCTCCAATCAGCTGGTACCATTCCAGTCAATAGACTGTCTGTAAAAATTAGGAACAACGGTCTGGCAATCACCTGACTGAGTTCCCTAAGTACCCTCGGATGCAAGCCATCTGGTCCCGGTGATTTATTAATGTTAAGTTTCTCAAGTCTAATTTTAATTCCGTCCTCTGTTAACCATGGAGGTGCTTCCTGTGTTGTGTCATGAGGATAAACACTGCAGTTTTGGTTACTGAAGCCCCCCGATTCACTCGTGAAGACTGAGGAGAAGAATAAATTCAACACCTTTGCCATCTCCCTATCCTTTGTAACCAGATGTCCTTCCTCATTCTTTATGGGGCCAATATTGTCTGTCCTCCCTTTTTTCCTGTTTACATACTTAAAGAATTTCTTGGGATTTTTTTTGCTCTCCTCCGCTATGTGTCTTTCATGTTCTATCTTAGCCGTCCTAATTGCACCCTTACATTTCTTATTGCATTCTTTATAAAGTCTGAATGCTGAGGATGATCCCTCAACCTTGTATTTTTTGAAGGTCTTCTCCTTTGCTTGTATATGCATTTTTACATTGGAGTTAAGCCATCCAGAATTTTTGTTCGCTCTTTTAAATTTATTACCCAATGGGATACATTGGCTAATGCCCTTATTTTTTTTTTTGACAGCAAAAGGTTTTTATTTTTCAAAAAACAAATCAGCATTACAAAACCGTCACTGCACGACAATGAGCATCTGAATCCTTACAGCGATATAATAAAACGTCTGTTCAACAATGCAGCATCTCACAGATACATTTTACAAGTTCCCTATACATCCGTTAGGATATAAGAGGAGTAAAGAGTTATCTACTCGACAATGGTGTGCATTTCAAGTACTACATACCGTCTCATATTTTACTTCCACATTATAGTTTTTAGTGTTTAGCCTTGTCCAAAGTCTCCCTGTAGTCCATAACTACCTACTCCCCTTCTCCCTGGCCCCATGAGGTCTGAGGATGTTCCTGACTGCATTTTCCCCTTTCGTCAGGTCTGAATCAATCATCCATCAGTGTGACCCGACAGCGCCCCGCGTCCGAGGTTGGGGGGGCATTGCCCCTGACCGCAAGGGGGGAGTCCATCAATAGGTCCCCCACTCCCGGTCCCTCAAACACGTGCCGCCGTCCAGGCCGACCAGACCTTGTCGAATTTAGCTGGACACTGCCTGCTTTCATACGTGAGTTTGTATAGTGGCAGCACCAAGTTTACCGCTTTCTTCCATGAGCCAATGGTGGGTGGCTCTGCTGACTTCCAATGCAGCATTATCTCCCTCCTAGCATAGAATAGCAGGAATGTAACAGAGAGTTTGGTGTATCTGTCCCCCTCCACGTCTCCCATATAGCTCAGCAGGAGCAGCATAGGGTCAAGTGATAGCCTGAGGCCCCATATATCGTTGAGCACCTCCGTCACTCCCTCCCAGTACGGCCCGAGTTTCGGGCATGCCCATACCATATGCCAGAATGTCCCCTCGCCGATCCTGCAGCGGGGGCATAAGGGGTCAACATGGGGATAGATTCTGGCCATCCTATGTGGAGTGAAGTATGCCCTATGGAGAAATTTCAATTGTATAAATCTATCCTTAGCTGCTATTACAGTTGGGATATAGGTTGAGACAATGTCCTCCCATTCGTCATCTCCCAGTGCCTGAATGTCCACCCTCCATTTATCATATGCCCGAGTGGGCTTAATGTCGTGTGCTACCGACAAGTACATGTACAGTGTGGATAAGGGCTTCCCCATCACACTTGAAGTCAGAAGTCGCTCAACCGAGTCCGGTTCCAAAATTAATCTGTCCGGGAACTGTGCCCTCATTGCGTGCCTCAGTTGCCAGTATCTGAACTCAAAGGATCGGGGTAGGGAGTACTGCCGTTTAATGTCTTGAAAGGACATAAGTTTCCCATTAGCTATAATGTGTTTTAGGGTGGAAATGCCCCGCGTGGCCCACTGGGAGGGATCTGGCACGTCGTAAAGATGTGGGAGGGCGGGGTTACACCAAAGCGGTGTGTGTGGGGATATTCTATTCGGTTCAGCATATATTAGCCCTGGCTTCCCTCCATGCTCTAATGGTGGTTTTCATCGGCGTCGTCAGGGGATAAGGAGCTTTAAGACCCCTATAAACTAGGTTTGATAGAGCCGCATAGGAGCCGACGATGGCAGCCTCGAGCCTGACCGCAGGGTTTTGTCTGGGCTGGGAGAACCACCAGCGCACCGTGACCAGCACAGCAGCCCAGTAGTATAACAAAAAATTTGGAAGGGCAAGTCCACCCCCCGAGAGAGGAAGATAGAGTACCCTCTTCGCCACCCTGGGTGTCCTCCCAGCCCATATGAAAGAGATCAAAATCCCCTCCAAACGTCTAAAAAAGGACCTAGGTATATGGGAGGGTGTGTTGCGGAAGAAGTATAGGAATTTTGGGAGAAACACCATTTTAAGCAGATTTATTCTACCCACAGGGGTGAGTGGTAAGGAACGCCAGGCCATACATTTCACTGTAAGCTGAGAAAGGAGAGGCTGCACATTTTTTTCCATAAATTCCTGGGTGGTATTACTAATTTTGATTCCCAGGTAGGTAAACTCGCCCACCCATTGAAGTGGGGTTGCAGTATCCACCCTGGGAAGCGAGGGGTGGAGCGGAAACAGGACTGATTTATCCCAGTTTATGCGAACCCCTGAAAACCGAGCGAAGTCTTCGAATAAGCCTAGCGCTTTCTGCAGTGATTGGCCAGGGTCAGCGAGGTAAAGCAGTGTGTCATCCGCATATAGGGACACTTTTTCCTCGATTGTGCCTACTGGTATCCCCTTCACCCCGGCCCCCGCTCTCAGGGCAATGGCAAGAGGTTCTATCGCCAAGGCGAAGAGTCCCGGTGACAAAGGGCATCCCTGACGAGTGCCTCTTTCCAGGGGAAAGGTTTCAGAGAGGGCTCCGTTTGTATGGACCCTCGCCTTGGGATTGGCATAGAGCATCCGTATCCATGTCCGAAATTTCGGACCAAATCCGAATTTTGATAGAACCTCCCATAAGAACTCCCATTCCACAGAGTCGAAGGCTTTTTCGGCGTCAAGGGACACCACCACTCCTGCCGAGTCTGCCTGTGCCCTATCCATATGGGTAAAAAGCCTTCTAATGTTGATATCTGTCCCTCTCCCCGGCATGAACCCTGTTTGGTCTGGGTGTACTAGGGCCGTTATTACTGTGTTAAGCCTCCTGGCCAGCACTTTGGCCAGGAGCTTAGCATCCACATTGATGAGTGAGATAGGGCGGTAAGAGGAACACAGAGTCAAATCTTTACCTGGCTTGGGAATTACAACCACCACCGCCTCACTTAATGAGCTCGGAAGCATCTCCAGGCGTTGTGCCTCCATAAACATAGTGTGTAGTTTCCCCGTCAGCTCCTCTGCATATTGCTTATAGAACTCGACTGGTATTCCGTCCGGGCCCGGAGATTTGCCCGCCTGGAGAGTCTTAAGAGCCTTCAGCAGCTCATCTGTGGTGATAGGGGCGTCAAGACTGTCACGGTATTTTGTAGTGAGAACTGGGAAGTCAAAAGGCTCTAGATAAGTGGTCAGTTCCTCCTTAGTGTATGCGGCCCTGGAGCTGTAAAGAGTTTTATAAAAGGAGGCGAAGCATTCGTTTATCTCGTCTGGGTCGCATTTGAGACATCCGTCAGGTCCCTTTATGTGTGGTATGCACAGCCCCCCCTGTTGTTCCCTGGACAGACATGCCAATAGCTTCCCGGACCTCTCCCCCTGCTCAAATATGCAGTGTGTCTGAGCAAGAAGACGTTTCTGGGTGAGAGAGGTGCGGATGTGGACAACCTCCCCAGTCAGTCTCTGAAGCTCGTCATAGTCACCGGGGTGTTTGGTCCTAAGAAATAATGCTTCCTGCAGATCCGCCCTCCCCTCAGCTGCCTCCAAGTCCGCTCTCCTCTCCCTGCGCACTCTAGCTATAATGGTCTGGTATCTTCCTCTAGTGTATGCCTTGAAAGTGTCCCATACTGTAGCTGCACTGGCTGAGCCTGGATTAATATCCCAGTATTCCCCCATTGCCTCTCTGAAGTGTCCATCAACCGTCTCGTCCGACACCCAGAATCTAGAAATTCCCGGTGTGGAGGAGACGTTGAGCGACAGAAGGAGCGGTGCATGATCCGAGATTCCCCGGGGGAGAATTTTAATGTCACTCACCCTAGCCAAGGCCGTGTGGTCTACGTAAGCCAAATCGATCCTGGAGAAGGATCTGTGAGAGGCCGAGTGGCAGGTATAAGCCCTAAGGTGAGGATTCCTCCACCGCCACACGTCCGTCAAACCATATAATTCAGCCCAGTCTGCCAGGCCGGGGTGGGAGTGCCCAACACTGGACATTCTGTCGACCTCCGGATTTGGGGCTAAATTAAAATCGCCTAAAATGGTTATGTTGTCGCTTTGGAAGTCAGCTATTTTGGAGGCTAATTGGTGCAGGAGAGGTATTGAGGCCGGGGGGGGTAAATACACTCCCACAATCACCCATCTCATAGAGTGTATCTGAGCGTGAACCACTACATATCTACCCTCCGAGTCCAACACCAGGTCCAGCAACCTGAAGGGGAGAGACTTATGGACTAGGACACTTACTCCTCGTGCAAAATTGGAATATGTGGAGTGGTAATAATGCCCAATCCAAGGTTTCTTTAGGGCCATAATTTTACTACCCAACAAGTGGGTTTCCTGCAAAATGCAGATGTGTGGGCCGTGAGCTTTAATGTATTGGAACACCAGTGATCTTTTGACCGATGAATTCAGACCCCTGGTGTTCCAGGACAAAATGTTAAGTGATGCCATAGTTATGTATTAAAGTGGGTGTGCTTGGATTTAGAGGACACTCTCCCCCTGAGGCCGTCAACCCGGTCCGGAGGGTATAGCATCCCAAGTCGTACAGTACTGAGGTTTGCAATGCATTCAAAAAACATGTTATCAAAATCAAACTTTTAGAAACCAAAAGATTAACCCTAAACAATAAACTTGCCCTTATGGGGCAGCTATCCTTCCCCCCCACCCCACCCAACCCCTTGAAACTGAGGCAGGTATCCATCCCAACCGAAATCAGCACGCCGGCTGCAAAAGGGGGGTCCTGTGCAAGAGGCGTTCCGACCCCTCAAAAGTTCCTGAGGGGCTCAAATGAGCCGAGTCGCTCTTCGCTGGCCTGAGGCTCCGCCGGGGCTTCACCAAATCTGTCTGGGGGCCCCGCCATAAGAAGGGCAAGAGAAAAAAACACAAAAAGGAAAAAAGAATTCTTTCCCATAAGACACCATTGTGCAGGGCCCGCCCCTTACTTGCATACGAGTGTAAGTAAATGGAGAATTAAAGAGGGAATAAGCAACACAAAAAAGGGGGGGGGAGAGAAAACATTTTGTGAAGAAAGATAAAAGGGTAAAAAGTCCGCCATCAGTGGTGCATGTGCCACTCCAGCGCCCCGCTGTCTCCACGTGAGAGGGAGTAATACTCTTTCCGATGCAGTTATAACTTTAACAGTCTCCTGGTGCAACTGTCCAGGGGCTCAGACTTGGTTTCTCCTGGATCCTTGTAAAGGCAGGCACTTTAAGACAGGCAAACTGGCGCATCCAACCATCCTCGGTGTGGGAATCAAATTAATGGATGCAATGTTGGTCGTTGCAGGGGCTTGGTGTTCAAGGCCCCAACTAATTACAAATGCACATGTGTAATATTCACGTGTCAAGCTCTCTGCTGTCGGTCATGGGGCAGTGTTTCCAGCCAGGCTGATGCCTCCCGCGAGTAGTCAGGAAAGATCATCAGCTTGTTATTTTGGTGTCTCAAATCGCCCACAACCCTAGAGGCGCGCAGAATCTCGTCTCTATCCCGGAAGTTGAGGAGTCTCAAAATGAAAGTCCGAGGGGGAGCCCCTGGGGGGCCAGGTCTGGGCGGAACTCTGTGCGCCCTTTCCACTGTGTAGTGAGGAGACAGACGGGCGTCCGGCAGAAGGTTCCGCAGCATGTCCTCCACAAAACCTGTTGGGTTGCTTCCCTCTGCCCCCTCCGCCAGACCCACTATACGTAGGGTGTTGCGCCTGTTCCTGTTTTCTGCGTCTTCTGCCCTGTATTCCAGGGCCTTCACCTTTGTTTGGAGTGTATGAAGTGCTGCGCTGTGTTCTGCGACTGTGTCCTCTGTGTTGCTGACCCTCTGCTCTGTTTCTGTCACCCTGGAACGGAGCTTATCCATGTCCTGCCTCAGTAGGCCTACATCCATTTGCACTGCATCTATTTTTGCTGTTAGCGTGGACTGGCATCTGGCTATGGCCGCCGTTACTTCCGCTAACCATGGGGGTCTTGCTTCCTCAGCCTCCATTGGTGCAGTCTGTGATGCTCTACAGACACTGCGGGTAGGCCTGGGTGTTTGAGGGGGAGCTGGCTGTGAGGGGGTTATCTCAGGGGAAGGAGGGAATTTGTACTTTTTCCCCTTACCGGCCGCTGCGCCCGACTGGCGTCGCCTCATTCAGATCCTCGGCAGGGTTGCTGGGGTCTTCGGCACCTCTGGGATCAGGCTGAGTTCAGGTAGGCCACCCCTGGTGGTGTAGGAACAGGGTGGGAGAGGGCTCCTGGGTCTCTCTGGCAGCGTCGGGACCTCCGCCGGCGGCTCCGGCCGTCTGTGTAGGCGAGACCGCGGTCTCACTTGAGGCCTAGTGCAGTCCGCGGGCGCTGCGTCCGCAGCGAGGGGGGGATCCGACCGGAATCCCGCAGGCATCAGCCGCAGTAGGAGGGAGGACACAGCCGAGTGTGCTCCGGATGTAGTCCCGCAGGCCTGCCACTCGATCCCGCAGCAGGAGAGGCCTCCGGTCCGGCGCTCACTACGCGAGGCCGAGGCCTCCAGCAATCGCAGGCCCGCGCGTCTCGGTATGGGTCATCCGGGGCTTGGGAGGCAGGTCTCCCATCAGGCAGTGTCCTGGGTCGCTTCAGGCCGCTGTTTAGGGTGTATTGGGGACCGATGGCTGCGGATTTTACTTAGGCCCCAGCGGAGCTCCGAGAGATGCGACTGCTCACGCCGCCATCTTAGACACGCCCCCCCTAATGCCCTTATTTAATATGCTCTTAAAGCAAACCCATCTCTCCTCCGTATTCTTTGTTCCTAATATTTTATCCCAATTTATGCCTTTTAGCAAGGTTTGTAGTTTAGGGAAGTTGGCTCTTTTGAAATTCAGTGTCTTTGTGTTTCCTTCATGTTTCCTATTTGTGTGATTTATACTGAAACTAATTGACCTGTGATCGCTGTTACCTAAATTGCCCCGTATTTCCACATCTGTGATCAGGTCTGTATTGTTGGTAATCAGTAGATCCAGTAATGTTTTATTTCTAGTTGGTGCGTCTACCATCTGACCCATAAAATTGTCCTCAGCACTCAGCACTGAGGATCTCTCCCTGGTGCCACCATCTTGGATTTGGGAGCCAGCTGTGACTTCCTAATGACTCACAGCAAACTCCCTTGTTACACATGGATGAGACGGTGGCTGGCTGTGAGACTGGTCCTGCATGCTCCTAGGATGTGTGACATGATCCCAGGAGACAGAGGGTATGGGGGCAAGCAGAGATTATGTCATCCTCACCTAGACAAGGAAGAAGGAAGTGGAAGCAGTTACCTGCAAAAAAAGGTGCTTGCTTCCAAAAAAAAAACATCTGTAGTTTCTGACCAGGCTGGGTGGGAGAAGAATGAAAACTTTAAAGCAAAACTAAAGGCATGAATACTTACCTTAGTTCTAACAGTCCAACACCTGTGAAGTCTCTTGCGTAGGCGAGCCTCTTGTTCCTGGGTTCTTCTGGTCTTTGGCTATTTTGATTGCCTGGCCTGGGTTGACGTCACTCCTGCGAGTGCAGTCATCCTGGCACCCTTGTAGGGTGCTGGTGTGTAAACTGGGCTGAGCATGCACAGCTCAGTGTACATTCTTCAGAGTATTGCAAATAGGCAGGTAAGTATACTTTATTGCAAAACAGACATTGCATGTCTCTTCTTTAAAGGAAAAGTCCTGAGCTCGTTTGGTTGGGCTTCTTCTATGGGTCACAGGAGTGCAATTCGTTTTGCACTCCTGTGACCCGTTTTCAGCAGAGAGCGGTCTGAAGTCCGCTCTCCGCTGACATCACACAGATCAGTCCAGGCACTGCGTCATCCCGACTTCGGAAGTCTGAATCCGCCAGGTGCCTGGACTGATAGGCGTCTCAGCCTTCAGTGAGCGTGGAGGAGCAGAGAGGAGAGCTCCTGATTGACAGTCAGCAGCTCTCTGCTCAGGGAGGTGAGAGAACCGAGCCATCGGCGCAGGGGCGGATCCAGGGGGGGCAACGGGGCAATTGCCACCCCCGAGAAATTTGTTGCCGGCCAGGCAGGTGACATTGTGGGCGGCTCCAAGGGCGACATAGCAGGCGGCTCCAAGAGCGGGGGACATAGCGGGCGGTTACGATGGCGGGCGGCGCGGTTTGTGGGCGGGCCAGGCTGCCAGGTGGCTCAGTGTGTTGGCAGCTAGCCAATCAGTAAGCCAGGGGCGGGGGAGCAGAGAGATGAGTTCATCTCTCACCACCAGCCCTGCATCCCTGCAGTAACTTCCGCCATCACTGGGCAGGACTGCCTGACTCAGTCTGGGACACAGCAAGAGATAACCAAAACACCACCTCAACAGGCAAGTGACAATCCACAAGGTGTGGCAGGTGACGTGGCAAGTGACAATTCGCAATGTGTGGCAGGTGATGTGGCAAGTGGCAATCCACAAGGTGTGGCAGGTGACGTGGCAAGTGGCAATCCGCAAGGTGTGGCAGGTGACGTGGCAAGTGACAATCTGCATCTGGTGGCAGGCAAGTGACAATCCGCAAGGTGTGGCAGGCGACGTGGCAAATGACAATATGCATCTGGTGGCAGGCAAGTGACAATCCACAAGGTGTGGCAGGTGACGTGGCAAGTGACAATCTGCATCTGGTGGCAGGCAAGTGACAATCCACAAGGTGTGGCAGGAGACGTGGCAAGCGGCAATCCGCAAGGTGTGGCAGGTGACGTGGCAAGTGGCAATCCGCAAGGTGTGGCAGGTGACGTGGCAAGTGACAATCTGCATCTGGTGGCAGGCAAGTGACAATCCACGAGGTGTGGCAGGTGACGTGGCAAGTGACAATCAGCAACGTGTGGCAGGTGACGTGGCAAGCGACACACTCAGGGCTCCCACTCTGCATTATGGTGAGTTGAACTATTTCATCTTATATTACAATGTAATTATAGAAATAATGCGCTTCAATTATCCTAACATTGTAACAACCATGGTGTCGGGATGATTGAAGGGCCAACACCAGCCGTTTCCCCGATAAATTGCCAAAAAAAAAAATGGATTTTCTGGCAGTGCCCCTCCCGAGACTAGACTCTGGATCCGCCCATGCATCGGCAGCGTTCGATCTCTCGGTTCTCAGTACAGAGACGCCGGGGGACAGATGCAGCATCGGACCAATGCTGCATCCACCTAAGTATAATGAGGGAAAAATGTTCCCATACTTCTCCTTTAATAAAAAACCTGCCTGTTTGCATTTTTTTTTTACATTTAGTTACGCTTTATTTTCGGGCGAAGGTCCACTTTAATATGGGTTATATGAGGGGCACCAGGTTACAACATATATTTTGCAGTAGGAGTCTGTAGAGTCAGTTCCATCCTTTGTCTAGTAATATACAGACCATATCAGTTAAACACACTGGATTAGTCACAACATTGCTGACTTTCTGACCTGCAGACAACACTATCAGCTAATTGGTAAAAAAATTACAGCAGTCCATTGTCTGCAGTGTAGAAGAAAGTGATAAATTAGTAAGATGAAGGGAGAAAAGCCCTGATAACAGGTAAATCACCAGCACTAAACAAGCATGAGTTATCTGTGATGGTCACAAGTACAGACACGCTGGGCCTCCGTTAAAGGGGAACTGTTACGTTTTCCATCAATTTTATTATAACCTGAAAAAAAGGAGTAGTGGAGTCTTGTACCGCATTAACCATCGATCAATGTAGAGAGTTTGTCGTTTCAGACATACTTTATGTTGGTGTAGCGCTGGTAGATTTGCGATCTACCATCTGATAGGTAAATTTAGTAAATTGCTCATTAGGGGAAGTTAGATTTGCCTCTGTTCCAGCTTGGCTGACGTTGCATATGTTTCCATACTGGACTGGTGGGTGTCGTTGTTACTATCGGTCAGTGTTGGAAAGGCAACGTGTCAAAGTGTATGGATGCTCTTCTGTCCCGGATACAACTCGGTGGAGGTGGTCCTCCGAGTGGGATTCTGGGAGAGGGTATTTATGGGACAGACGCCATGTTTTAGGGTCGTTTTACAGCCACCTGCTGGCCCTCCTGGCCTACAGGTATGCATTACAGTGCTACCTCGTGGTCCTGCGTTCTGGAGGCCCGCGTCGCTGCGGCACATGGGTGGGCCCAGAAGCTTGTCTAGGGCCTACCACAGCAAGCAAGGAATGGTGCTGAGCTGTCTTTTCAGAGTGAAGAAGCTGGACAACCGAGGGGATCCCAGGGGAGGACCCGTCATGGAAGGAACATGCAGAGTGCTGGTCTGGAGAGGGGCCTGGTGACTCGGTTGGAGGACGTATCCTAAAGTAACTTTACAGCATAGTGTTGCCGGGTTTGGCTTAAAGGTTCAAGCACTGTGACTGACATTCACCGCAAAACCAATACATCCTGTGGCAGAGGATCGTACGGGTTCATTCCAAGCAAGTCTGTGGCAGAGACTTTTGTTCGTGCTACGTACTGGCTGCTAGGCAAGTGAGAGAGGTCTATCCAGGCGAGCAAAGAGTGTGTCCCACAAGGGAAGCGCATTCTACTGTAATATTCAACTCTAAAGGACATTTGTCAAGAATCCTACAGAAAGGTATTTGAGCTTTCCCTGCAGTTTCCCTTCTGCCTCTTTCCTGCTACTTCCTTCGTTAATTGTTCAATAAAGCATTGAAAACGCACTCGAGTGTTGGTGCTTGTATCGTCCGGAGGTAAACTCAACGGAACCCTAGACCCGTTGCCGGTGAACCAGAGGGAAGGAGAGTGAAGGTAACAAGCCCGCTTAAACCAGCAGCTCCACCGAGAGTTATTGCTACATTGGGTATCTTAGGACTGACTCTTTCATATGGGCCTAGTTTCTGAGTTGCACTCTGCGGAGGGATCGCGTTGTCAGCAACAGCTGATAGGGAGGCGATATGCAGTGCCGTTGACAGGGGGATATAACCAGGCCCCCTGTAGGGGAGGCACACAGGGGGGCCGGACAGCAGGAGGATTGGTACAGGGGGCAGGAGGACAATTACAGAACGATGCACTGTGTCTGTCTGTCTCTCCCTCCAGCAGCTGAAAGCCTATTTCTCTCCCTGCCACCAGCTTTCAGCTGCTGGAGGGAAAGACACAGACACAGAGCATCATTCTGCAATTATTCTCCTGTCCCCCCTGCACCAATCCCCCTCCGTTTGCTGCCCATATCTGATGCCCCCGTGTGCCCGGGCCCCCCCTTGCCCCCCCTGCAGCGTCGCTGGATTTCCTCTCCCATCGGCTGCTGCGGGTCATTTGCTGAACACAGTAGCGATCGCTACCGATCAAAGCTAAACTGAGTTTACTATGCTTCAGTTTATAAATGAACAGGAGTCTGTCTCCTCTTCATTCATCTTCAGTGCAGCTGAGACTACAGAGGAAGGAATTTAAGAATCTGTGTTCTCAATTCCTTTCTCTGTCTCAAAGAAGAGATATCAGGGGTTTGTTTAGACCCCTGATATTTCACCCAAGCCCCCCTCCACCCAACAGCATTGTAAAAAACAAAAATGTAAAGAATAATAAAAAAGTGTATAAAATAACAAATTGTAAATAATAATTAAAATAATGAAAGGCTCATTTGCATGGGTTCTCTTGCCCATACAGTGTAAATGCACTTCCTAATTTGATAGGTGTGGATGGGTGGCCCCTGAATGCACACTGTCGGTGTTTGGGGCCATACACCTGCACCCACACATCTGTCAAATTAGGACCTGAGGCCTACAGCTGCTGCGTCCCAATAGTGTAACATAGCCTGCCAGCACACAGCAATAGCCACATAAAAAAAACCCCACTGATTTACACCCTACAGGCCACAGTATCTATGTGAATGAGCCCTAATACCTAATTACACACAGAACTTTATTTATTAACTCAATGCAGTTTTATCTTTTAAATGTAGCAGGAATGTTATCTCTGTGTCTTTCTGATAATGATTTTCAGGTTTTTTTAGTGAAAACATTTTTTGATATTTTCGGGGGGGGGGGGGGGGGGGCTGTCAGGCTGTATGGGGCCTCATGATTTCTAATGGCAGCCCTGGCAGTATGCCACATCCAGCATGCCCGTTGGAAGAGGGATGTCACACTTAAATTTCTCTTCATTGCGCTGCTGCTGCATGCACTTGATGTGGACATGTGGTCATGGCACAATCCAACTCACCTTTATGGGGAGCAAGGGCAGGCAGTTTCCTTACTTTTTTGTTGCGACATTGTCTATGGGGCTGTCCATTGCCTGGTTTTCATAGGTGGCAGAGGCAAACTAAAAATGCACCCCAGTCACGTGATTTTCGCTACCTGACAGTGACATGTGAAAGGGCCTTAAAGATGAATTCTGGGGAAAAGGATATTTGTAAAAATGAATTATTCATATGATGTGTTCCCCATTGGTGGATTCTGCTAGGCAAAAAACTCTAATGCCCATACACACGATTTGACTTTCCAACAACAAAACCGTGGATTTTTGTTCGAAGGATGTTGGCTCCAACTTGTCTTGCATACACACGGTCACACAAATGTTGGCCAACAATTACGAATGTAGTGACGTACAAGACATATGTGATATCTCCATTATGAACGCTAGTTTTACAAGACCGAGCGCTTCCGGCTCGTACTTGATTCCGAGCATGTGTGGACTTGTGTACACATGATTGGAAAGTCCGACAACAAACATTTGTTGGCGGAAAATTTGAGAACCTGCTAGCTAACATTTGTTGGTGGAAAAGAACCTGCTAGCCAACATTTGTTGGTGGAAAGTCCAACAACAAATGTCAGATGGAGCATACACACGGTCGGACTTTCCGCCAACAAGCTCACATCCAACATTTGCTGTCGGAAAATTTGATCGTGTGTACGGGGCATAAGGCTGGCCATAGATTATGCAACTATATTTCTTTCAACCAAAAGAAAAGAAAATTGTTCAATTCCCACATCAACACAGTCAGTGTTGATGGGGGAATTCCCTTCCGCTGCACTATTGTATTCTGACAGTGGAAGATTTCCCCACCATCAGAATAAAATGATCGTACAAAAAAAAAAACCCAGACAAGCTAGTTGTACTGAAGTCAATTCATAGATCAACTTCAATACAACCAGCTTGCCCATCGACGGATCAAAATTTGGCTGGGTTCCTACTGAACTGGCCAAAATTTGATCAGTCTATGGCAGGCTTAACATTCATTAATTCTGATAATGATGTATGTGCCAAACTGAACATTACACTCTAGTACACTGCATACAGTAAAATCTATGTAGATCAGTCACAGTCTCCTCCATTCATAAAATGTATTGTATTCCTTTCACAGAATATAAAGTGTTCTGTGATTGAAAGAAGGAAGATCTTGAGAGCAGTTAGGTAAATCTGCTTTAACAAGTCCCCTAAACTTAAATGAGCAATTAACCATTACATTGCAGGCACAGCTCCACTGCAAGGGATCATTTTTCAAGTGGTTCTAAAGGCTAAAGGCTTTTTTCCTTCTTGCATTCTATGTAGGGTTGCCACTTTTTCTTCAAGTCAAACCCCCGAACACTTTAGCGACACACAGCATTTTTTTAATAGTATAAACTATACACATATTTTTCTATTAAATAATATTTCTAATCATATGAAGTTAATCACAAGATTCCCCCCTTACATCTGAACTCGCAGAGTTCCCTTACACTGTAAGGGGGGACTCTACAGACTCTGATGTAAGGGAGAACTCTTGGGCCTCTGATATAAGGGATGCTCTGGGAACCCTGATGTAAGGGGGAACACTGAGAACTCTGATGTACGGAGAGGACTCTGATATAAGGGGAACTCTGATGTAAGGGGTGCTCTGAGAACCTTGATTTACCTTAGTGTACTTACTCAAGCAGGAGAGAGAAGGGGGTGGGGGGGGAGACTTTAGTCACAGTCAGGGATGGATGGTGAGCTCACTCAACCCTTGGCTGTCAGCACCTCTCATCCAGATGCATCTTCAGCTGCTGGGCTTCAAATTTCCCGCCCCCATTTTCTTTTTCTGAGGCATAGTGCTGGGTGGGCGGACACAGAGAGGTAGGGGCGGGAGGAAAAGGAGCAGATCAACCCCTCTCTCCTCTCCCGTCTGTGTGTGTCTGTGGGGGAAGGGGGGGCGGGACACTCTCAGCTTAGACAACTACAGCCAGCAACCCTGCTGGGAAGCCATAGTCTGGTCTAAATATTGTGTCTGGGTTTCAGGCAGTCTGAAACCGGACACAAGATTCAAAACCCGAAGGTGAATCCCAGACAGGTGGCCACTTCCCTTCGATCCAGTGATGTTCATGATAGCTGTCCTGGGACTCTCCCTTCTCATTGGCTAATACAGCAGTGGGAGCTCATTGGCTCCCACTGCTGTTAATCACAGCCAGTGAGCCAATGAGGAGAGGGGGGGCCCGAGCCACGGCTCTATGTGTCTTATGGATGCATGGAGCAGCAGCTCGGAAGTGAGCATGCAGCAGTGCCCTTAGGGCAAGAGTCTTTCTTTGGGGCTACTGCTCAAGGGGGAGGAGCCAGAAGCACCACTGGGGGCCTGGAATGAAGAGGATTGAAGCTGCTGTGTGCAAGACCACTGCACAGAACAATTAAATTGAACTTCCGCTTTAAGGGAGGTGACCCCCTGACATGCCACATTTGGCATGTCATTTTTTTTGGGGGGGGGGAGCAGATACCCTCTTTTCAGAGGGTTTCAGCTACCACTTCCTCCCGGCGCACCGTGGCACCGGAAGGGAGATCACCTTTCCCCCCTCCCTCTCGGCAATCATCTGGGACACGTCACAGGTCCCAGATGATTCAGATGATTGCCCGGCCAGTCACGGCGCACGGCGCGGCTCGCGCATGTGCAGTGGGTGCCTGGCTGTGAAGCCACAGCCGGGCACCCACAGTTACAATGCCAGCACTACAGAGAGGAGGGGGAGATGAGCAGGGCTTCGTTCCCCCGCACCGCTGGACCCTGGAACAGGTAACCAGCCAGACTGCTGGTTGGAAGCTAAACAGTGGGTACCTTGAGTGGAGAGTGAACAAGTTTTGCTTTTTGACTGCTAGTGATTGCTGGGTTGCATTTGTAGGTTCTTTTTGAGGTTTTTCCTTGTAGCTTTTTAACACCTTTTTCTGACACTTTTTAAACAATTTTTTTTTTCTTTGCTTCCGTCAGCCTACTAATTAAGGGGAATGGTTAATTGGTCACAGTTGCTTGAGGCCTATATAACCTTCTATAGAACTCATTGTGAGCCTGCTCATCTTTGAGTTTGCTGGAACTTAGACCAAGTGGAACTGGACTAAGTGGTGAGTTAAAAACCAGAGTTAGTGGAAATGGACTAAGTGGTGAGTTTAAAACAGGAGGTTATAACAGGGGTCATAGTACCTGTGTAGTGTGAGTACCTGAGTGTTGTCTGAGTAGTGTGTGTGTGGATCATTAGTACTTGTGTATTGTGAGTGCACGTAGGTCTGCGAGTGCAAGTAGGTCTGCGAGTGCAAGTAGGTCTGCGAGTGCCTGTGTATTGTCTTATTGAGTACCTGTGTATTGTCTTGTTGAGTACCTGTGTATTGTCTTGTTGAGTACTTGTGTATTGTCTTGTTGAGTACCTGTGTATTGTCTTGTTGAGTACCTGTGTATTGTCTTGTTGAGTACCTGTGTATTGTCTTGTTGAGTACCTGTGTATTGTCTTGTTGAGTACCGGTGTATTGTCTTGTTGAGTGCTTGTGTATTGTCTTGTTGAGTACTTGTGTATTGTCTTGTTGAGTACCTATGTATTGCCTTGTTGAGTATTAGTGTCAGGAAGCCACTTCTTAGGTAATTTGGACAGGGTATAATCCCCAATCCTCATTAAATTTAATAGGTACGATGCCCGGCGGGTGTGGAGAGGCGACTCGTTGTACATCTTAGGGCATGTATGCGTTCCTTGGTCATCCGATCGAGGGTTAATACTGCTGTGCAAAATGTAAGCACATGGTTTCCCTGGAAGCCCGGGTTCTGAATCTGGGGAAGCCACTGTCAGCACTGAGCAGTCCCTCCATACTAATGCCCTGTACACATGATAGGATTTTCCAACAACAAACTCCATGTTTTTTTTCCGACGGATGTTGGCTCAAACTTGTCTTGCAAACACACGGTCACACAAATCTTGTCGGAAATTCTGAACGTCAAGAACGCGGTGCGTACGACGAGCTGAGAAAAATGACGTTCAATAGCCAGTGCGGCTCTTCTGCTTGATTCCGAGTATGCGTGGATCTTTGTGCATCAGAATTGTGTACACACGATCGGAATTTACGACAACGGATTTTGTTGTCAGAAAATTTGAGAACCAGATCTCAAATTTTGTGTGATGGAGATTCCGATGGAAAATGTCAGATGGAGCCTACACACGGTCATAATTTCCGACAACAAGCTCCTATAGAACATTTTCCATCAGAAAATCCTATTGTGTGTACGGGGCATAAAGGAGAGCCAGGAACGTACATGGGAGGTGCCGGCAGGGGCCAGCACAGAGGCGGGTGGAGACAAAGAGGTGCAGGCACTAGGAAAGAGTAGATGGGTGACAGTCAGGAGGGGTAGAGGGGGAAGTGCCAGGGAGAACGATCCAGGGCTGGAGCATCCCAATAAGTACTCTCCATTAAGTGACATTGGTGAAACCAGTCAGGGACCAGCACTGCTGGAGCTGAGGGACTCTCCTAGCTGCTGGGGAAGAACTCCTCCAGTGAGAGTGGGGGGAAAGTAAATGGAAAGGAAAGACAGATTCTGGTGGTAGGGGACTCAATTCTTAGAAGGACAGAGAGGGCAATCTGTAACAAAGACCTGAAGTGCCAAACTGTATGTTGTCTGCCGGGCGCTCGGGTTTGGCACATCTCGGATCTGGTGGACAGATTATTGGGAAGGGCTGGGGAAGAACCAGCTGTCATGGTGCACATTGGCACCAATTACAAAGTCAGAGGCAGATGGAGTGTCCTAAAGAACGATTTTAGGGACTTGGGAGCTAAATTGAGGAAAAGGACCTCCAAGGTAATATTCTCAGGAATACTACCAGTACATTGAGCCACACCAGAAAGGCAGGGGGAGATTAGGGAAGTAAACAAGTGGCTGAAGAGCTGGTGTAGTAAGGAGGGGTTTGGGTTCTTGGAGGACTGGGCCAACTTCTCAGTCGATAACCAGTACTATAGAAAGGATGGACTGCACCTAAATGAGGAGGGTGCAGATCAGCTGGGAATGATGATGGCCAAAAAGTTAGAGGGGTTTTTAAACTAGGCGATGGGGGGAGGGTCCAGAGGTAGAGATAGTCAGTGTGGAATATATTCCAGAGGGTAATATTGAGGCCATTAGTGGTAGGTTGACCAAAGCACATAAACCCAAGGTAAGTATAGTAGCAAGTCCTAGTTGCAATCTCAGAATATCCAATAAGAGGATAATATGCGACCGGTCTAAACTACGTGGAATGTTCACCAATGCCAGGATCCTGGTGGACAAGATGGGTGAACTAGAGATACTGTTGTACGAGGAGAATTTGGATTTTGTGGGAATTTCAGAGACCTGGTTCAACAGCTCTCATGATTGGCTGGCAACCATTCAAGGGTACACCCTTATCGCAAGGATAGAGAGAGTAAAAAAGGGGGAGGGGTATGCCTATATATCAAGAATAATGTACAAGTGAATGTGAGAGATGACATCACTAAGGGAGCTAGGGAGGAGGTGGAATCCTTATGGGTAGAGTTCCAAAGGGATGAAGCTAATGGGAAAATAATACCGGGAGTATGCTATAGGCCCCCTAACCTGAGGGAGGAAGGAGAGATAGATCTCCTATCACAATTTGGATTAGCAGCAAGGATGGGAAGTGTTATCATAATGGGGGATTTTAATTATCCAGACGTAGACTGGGCGGAGGGAACCATGCATTCATCTAAGGCTCGCCAGTTCCTAAATGTCTTGCAGGACAACTTTATGGGTCAGATGGTAGACGCACCAACTAGAAATAAAGAGTTACTGGATCTACTGATAACTGACCAACAATACAGACCTGATCACGGATGTGGAAATACGGGGCAATTTAGGTAACAGCAATCAACAGCGATCACAGGTCAATTGGCTTCAGTATAAATCACACAAATAGGAGAAATAAGGGGAATACAAAGACACTGAATTTCAAAAGAGCCAACTTCCCTAAACTACAAACCTTGCTAGAAGGAATAAATTGGGATAAAATCTTAGGAACAAAGAACACGGAGGAGAGATGGGTTTTCTTTAAGAGCAACTTAACCACTTCAATACAGGGCACTTATACACCTTCCTGCCCAGACCAATTTTCAGCTTTCAGCGCTGTCGCATTTTAAATGATAATTGTGCGGTCATGCTACACTGTACCCAAACTAAATTTTTATCATTTTGTTCCCACAAATAGAGCTTTCTTGTGGTGGTATTTGATCACCTCTGGGATTTTTATTTTCTGCTAAACAAATTAAAAAAAGGCCGAAAATTTGTGGAAAAAATGTTTTTTTTTTGTTTCTGTTACAAAACATTGTAAATAAGTAAGTTTTCTCCTTCACTGATGGGCACTGATGGGGCTGCACTGACGAGCACTGATAAGGCGGCACTGATGGGCACCGATAAGGTGGCACTGATGGGCACTGATGATGGGCACTAATATGCGGCTCTGATAGGCGGCACTGATGGGCACTGAAAGGCGGCACGGATGGGCACTGAAAGGCGGCACGGATGGCCACTGATAGGCGGCACAGATGGGCACTGATAGGCGGCACAGATGGGCACTGATAGGTGGTACGGATAGGCATGGATGGACACTAATAGGTGGCACTGTAAACAAGTAATAAATGGTACTGATGGATGCCAATCAGTGCCAAACAATAATGCCTGCCAATCAGTGATGCCCATTGTGGGCACTGATTGGCATCCATTGTGGGCACTGATTGGCATCCCTGGTGGTCTAGGGTGACATACCTGGTGGTGACTAGTGGTGGCATCCCTGGTGGTCCTAGTGGCGTCCCTGGTGGTCCAGTGTGGGCATCCTCGGGGGGGCTGCGCTGGTCAGCACAGACCCCCCTGTCAGAGGAGCAGCCGATCGGCTCTCCTCTACTCGTGTCTGACAGACACCAGTGAGGAAAAGCCGATCACTGGCTCTTCCTGTTTACACTGTGATCAGCTGTGATTGGGCACGGCTGATCACGTTATAAAGAGTCTCCGTCAGAGACTCTTTACCTGGATCGGTGTTGCAGGGTGTCAGACTGACACACCACAACAACGATCGCCGCGATGGGTGCACGCAGCGGCTTGATATCCTGCTGGATGTCATATGACGTCCGGTCAGGATATTGAAACCACTTTGTCACCGTCATTTTGCTATATGGCGGGCGGCAAGTGGTTAAATGAAGGCATTAGCCAATGCATCCCATTGGGTAATAAATTTAAAAGAGCTAACAAAAGTCCTGGATGGCTTAACTCCAATGTAAAAATGCATATAAAAGCAAAGGAGAAGGCCTTCAAAAAATACAGGGTTGAGGGATCATCATCAGCATTCAGACTTTATAAAGAATGCAACAAGAAATGTAAGGGTGCAATAAGGTCAGCTAAGATAGAACATGAAAGACACATAGCAGAGGAGAGCAAAAAAAAATCCCAAGAAATTCTTTAAGTATGTAAACAGTAAAAAAGGGAGGACAGACCATATTGGCCCCATAAAGAATGAGTAAGGACATCTGTTTACAAAGGATGGGGAGATGGTGAAGGTATTGAATTTATTCTTCTCCTCAGTCTTCACGAGGGAATCGGGGGGCTTCAGTAACCAAAACTGCAGTGTTTATCCTCATGACACATCACAGGAAGCACCACCATGGTTAACAGAGGACAGAATTAAAATTAGACTTGGGAAACGTAACATTAATAAATCACCGGGACCAGATGGCTTGCACCCAAGGGTACTTAGGGAACTCAGTCAAGTAATTGCCAGACCATTGTTCCTAATTTTTACTGACAGTCTACTGACTGGAATGGTACCAGCTGATTGGAGAAAAGCCAATGTAGCACCAATATTTAAAAAGTGCCCAAAATACATCCCTGGGAATTACAGACCAGTTAGCCTAAAATTGAAAACTGGCTACAAGGGCAAGTTTAGAGGGTGGTGATAAATGGGAAAAACTCGGAATGGTCAGGGGTGGGTAGTGGGGTCCTCCAGGGTTGTGTGCTGGGACCAATCCTGTTTAATTTGTTCATAAACGACCTGGAGGATGGGGTAAACAGTTCAATCCCTGTATTTGTGGACGATACTAAGAGCCCTTTCACACTGTGCTGCCCCGGACATCAGCGGTAAAGCGGCGCTATTTTTAGCACCGCTTTACCGTCGTTTTAGCGGCACTGTTCGGCCGCTAGCAGGGTGGTTTTAACCCCCCGCTAGCAGCCGAAAAGGGGACAAATTTGCCTGCAAAACGCCGCCGCACCGGCGTTTTGCTGGGGGTATAGCAGCGCTCCCCATTGATTTTACTGGGGAGGAACGGTGGAGGAGTGGTGAGTTCAGAACTTTTTCAGATGCCCTGCCAGTGCACCGCTCCAGTGTGAAAGCCCTCGGGCTTTCACACTGGAGTGAATGGAGCAGCTGTTTTAGGGCGGTTTGCAGGCGCTATTTTTAAAGCTATAGCGCCTGTAAAACGCCCCAGTGTGAAAGGGGTCTAAGCTAAGCGGGGCAATAACTCAGCAGGATGTGGAAACCTTGCAAAAAGATCTGAACAAATTAATGGGGTGGGCAACTACATGGCAAATGAGGTTCAATGTAGAAAAATGTAAAATAATGCATTTGGGTGGCAAAAATATGAATGCATTCTATACACTGGGGGAGAACCTCTGGGGGAATCTAGGATGGAAAATGACCTGGGGGTCCTAGTAGATGATAGGCTCAGCAATGGCATGCAATGCCAAACTGCTGCTAACAAAGCAAGCAGAATATTGGCATGCATTAAAAAGGGGATTAATTCCAGAGATAAAACGATAATTCTCCCGCTCTACAAGACTCTGGTCCGGCCGCACCTGGAGTATGCTGTCCAGTCCTGGGCGAAAGTCCTCAAGAAGGATGTATTGGAAATGAAGCGAGTACAAAGAAGGGCAACAAAGCTAATAAAAGGTCTGGAGGATATTAGTTATAAGGAAAGGTTGCAAGCACTGAACTTGTTCTCTCTGAAGAAGAGACGCTTGAGAGGGGATATGATTTCAATATACAAACACCATATTGGTGATCCCACAATAGGGATAAAGGGAGTTTAACAAGATTCATGGCCACTCATTAAAATTAGAGGAAAAGAGGTTTACCCTTAAACTATGTAGAGAGTTTTTTACTGTAAGAGCGGCTAGGATGTGGAATTACCTTCCACAGGCGGTGGTCTCAGCGGGGGGCATCGATAGTTTCAAGAAACTATTAGATAAGCACCTGAACGACTGCAACATACAGGGTTATACAATGTAATACTGACATATAATCACACACATAGGTTGGACTTGTGTCTTTTTTCGACCTCACCTACTATATAACTATATAACTATATGTAAAGCTGCTTACACACGAGCGGAATGTCCGACAGAAAATGTCCGACGGAAGCTTTTCATCATCTATATTTCCGACGGAACCAAATCCTATTGGGAAAACCGATCGTCTGTATGCTGTTCTGACGGACCAAAAATGACGCATGCTCTGAAGGAAGTAAGAGACGGAAGCTATTGGCTACTGGCTATTGAACTTCCTTTTTCTAGTCCCGTCGTAAGTGTTGTACGTCACCGCGTTCTGGACGGTTGGACTTTGGGTTGACCGTGTGTAGGCAAGACCGCTTGAATGGAATTCCGTCGGAGTTCCATCAGAGAAACCTTTGGAGTTTATTCCAACGGCAAAACCGGTCGTGTGTACAGGGCATAAGTGTCCAACTATTAAAAGTCAGCAGCTGCAGTATTTGTAGCTGGTGACTTTTATTTATTTATTTTTTTAAGCAGAACTCCGCTTTAAGTATAACATGTTTGTTATTTAAAAAAAAAAACAAGCTTTAATACCACATTAAGCTTCCTTGAGTTGGGCTTTAAAGAGGAAGTAAACCCTGATGGGTTTTACTTTCTCTTTATTCCCCTGCAAAGTAAAAGCATAACGGGGTAGTATGAACTTACCTGCAAACAAAGCCCTCGATGTCCACGATGTCCCCGCTGGTGGAAGCATCCATCTTCCCCCCCTCTTCCTTCCAGGGCCATGGACTCCGGCTCTGACTGGCTGGAGCCACGTGCCGCCAGTGACGGCACATGCTGGGGAAGAAACGGCACGGAGGACCTCATTGGCACACTACAAGGTAAATATCTCCTAAACGGTACAGTGATTTCCTATGATTGTCAGCTCCATCTAGTGTCCATAATGCAAAACATTCTCTCATTGGGGTATTTCAGGAAAAATACCGTAATTATGGCCATTAGATGGAGCTGACGATCATAGGAAATCTAAGTATTAAGTAAAATACGGGTCAGAATTTGTGAGGCCTGGGTGATTGCTTGTGATATTCGTCCAGCAATTTAAAAAAATAGACCCCTTGGTATTATACTAACATTTTCTGTCATGTAAAACCAGACGTTGAAGATATACTGTATATAAACACTGAAAATGAATCCTTTCAAAAACATATACATTGAACAACTAAGTACAGTTGACTGCTACAGAGATAAAGGATACACAGAAGACCAGGCAGAAGGTATCTCTCATCTCTGCAGTTGTCTTGGAGATTCGGAGGGTCTGATTTACTAAGGTTGTATGTTTGCTCGCTGAGCTGTCAGTCTTGATGCTGCTGGGACGCCTGTTGGATTTATAAATAGCATACCTGAAGACTCGTATGAATGTATATGCATGAGAGTATTTATCTTGGGGCTATGCATTCATGAATTTACTAATGGCAAGTGGTACTGGGTTAATTTAATCATGGATAACTTTTTACTTAAAATTGCAACTTTTTTAGGCTTTGAAAGGTGTCATTAGTATTATTATTATAATACAGGATTTATACAGAGCCAACAGTTTACGCAGCGCTTTACAATATCAGAATAAAATGATCACACAAATCATCAATTACAATCACTTAAAAAATTCATATTTATTTTTAAAGGGAAAGAATTAAGTATTTATAAGATCATATATTTCAAGTTTGCTATTTCAGTGTTTGCCATAGTACAGTTTATTATGTGACTTTTACAGTTTTGTCATTTTACATAGTTGCATAATAGGTGAGGTTGAAAAAACACACAAGTCCATCAAGTCCAACTTATGTGTGTGATTATATGTCAGTATTACATTGTATAACCCTGTATGTTGCAGTCGTTCCGGTGCTTATCTAATAGTTTTTTGAAACTATCGATGCTCCCCGCTGAGACCACCGCCTGTGGAAGGGAATTCCACATCCTTACAATAAAGAACCCTCTATGTAGTTTAAGATTAAACCTCTTTTCTTCTAATTTTAACGAGTGGCCAAGTGTCTTGTTAAACTCCCTTATGCAAAAAAGTTTTATCCCTATTGTGGGGTCACCACTCACCAGTACAGTATTTGTAAATTGAAATCATATCCCCTCTCAAGCGTCACTTCTCCAGAGACAATAAGTTCAGTGCTCGCAATCTTTCTTCATAACTAATATCCACCAGACCCTTTATTAGCTTTGTTGCCCTTCTTTGTAATCGCTCCATTTACAGTACATCCTTCCTGAGGACTGGTGCCCAGAACTGGACAGCATACTCCAGGTGCGGCCGGACCAGAGTCTTGTAGAGCGGGAGAATGATCATTTTATCTCTGGAGTTGATCCCGGTTTTAATGCATGGCAATATTCTGCTTTGTTGGCATTGCATGCCATTGCTGAGCCTATCATCTACTAGGACCCCCAGGTCCTTTTCCATCCTAGATTTCCCCAGAGGTTCTCCCCCCAGTGTATAGATTGCATTCATATTTTTGCCACCCAAATGCATTATTTTACATCTTTCTACATTAAACCTCATTTGCCATGTAGTTACCCACCCCATTCATTTGTTCAGATCTTTTTGCAAGGTTTGCACATCCTGCGGAGAAGTTATTGCCCTGCTTAGCTTAGTAAGAATTGTGTTCTTCCATGCCACTTAAAGGGCTCATTTACACCTCCTTTGCTCTCTGAAAAGTGACCTCCAGCTGTGCAGGTGCATCTGACAGGCATTCAGCAGGCAGCTGTGTCTGTTATTTATTTTTTTGACGACCAAATGTGTTTTTTAAATGGGAAAACAGCATCGAAATCACAAGCATGGCTTTCGGCTTGCAGCTGTGACTTGACCCTATTCACTTGAATGGGTAGCGTTTGGCGGTGGTACTACCTGCTGATCACGACACTAAGGACAGTTTTTGTTGCGATGCAAAGGAAAGCGCCACAGCATGTGTACAACCCCATCCAGCTGTCAGTAAAACCGCCGTTCATTTTTACTGTTCTTCAACTGCAAGTGTAAACTAAGCCTTATTGTGTTAAATAGAGTTACTTTTTTTTTTTTTTTAGAACAGACACTTGAGGGACACTTGACACTGTCCCCAACACAAACAAATCAGCCATATTTTTAAAAAAATATTGGTATCTTCTAAGTATGAACGCCACTCTTGCTCCTCTGGTTTCTGACCAGCTAGCTCCTGGTCACGTAAAAAAAAAGAGCTCCATCTCTACGTGATAAACTTATTCACAGTGAATATAAAGAAGAAACAAACAGGAGAATAAAATTCATGGGAACTTTCCCTTGTAGAAATTGTGGCTACTGCCAGTTTATGGACACATGCAAATGTATCACATTGCCGAATGGCAAAAGATTTAACCACTTAAGGACCAAGCCTCTTTTTGAGATTTGTTGTTTACAAGTGAAAATTTTTTTTTGCTAGAAAATTACTTAGAACCCCCAAATCATTATACATTTTTTTTTCTAACACCCTAGAAAATAAAATGGCCATCATTGCAATACTTTCTGTCACACCGTATTTGCGCAGCAGTCTTATAGGGCGTACACATGGTCGGACTTTGTTCGGACATTCCAACAACAAAATCCTAGGATTTTTTCCGACGGATGTTGGCTCAAACTTGTCTTGCATACACACGGTCACACAAAGTTGTCGGAAAATCCGATCGTTTTAAACGCGGTGACGTAAAACATGTACGTCGGGACTATAAACAGGGCAGTGGCCAATAGCTTTCATCTCTTTATTTATTCTGAGCATGCGTGGCACTTTGTCCGTCGGATTTGTGTACACACGATCGGAATTTCCGACAACGGATTTTGTTGTCGGAAAATTTTATCTCCTGCTCTCCAACTTTGTGTGTCAGAAAATCCGATGGGAAATGTCCGATGGAGCCCACACACGGTCGGAATTTCTGACAACACGCTCCGATCGGACATTTTCCATCGGAAAATCCGACTGTGTGTACGGGGCATTACAAGCATACTTTTTTTTTAAAAAATACACTTTTTTCAATTAAAAAATAAGACAACAGTAAAGTTAGCCCAATTTTTGTAAATATTGTGAAAAATAATGTTACGCTGAGTAAATTGATACCCAACATGTCACCCTTTAAAATTGCGCCCGATCGTGGAATGGCGACAAACTTTTACCCTTAAAAATCTCCATAGGCGATGTTTAAAAAATTCTACAGGTTGCATGTTTTGAGTTACAGAGGAGGTCTAGGGCTAAAATTATTGCTCTTGCTCTACCAATCGTGGTGATACCTCACATGTGTGATTTGAACATTGTTTTCATATGCGGGCGCTACTCACGTATGCGTTTGCTTCTGCACACGGGCTTATTTATTTTACCTTTTATTTCTTATTTTTACACTGTTCTTTAAAAATAAAAATGTGTCACTTTTATTCCTATTACAAGGGATGTTTACATCCCTTGTAATAGAAAAAAAGCATGACAGGACCTCTTAAATATGAGATCTGGGGTCAAAAAGACCTCAGATCTCATATTTACACTAAAATGCAATAAAAAAAATGTAATTTAAAAAAAAAAAAAATGGGCCCTTTAAGAGCTATGGGCGGAAGTGAGGGGGGGGCCCTCTCAAGCCACCGATAAAAGTGATCTTGCGGCGAATCCGCCGCAGAGACCACTATTATCAGAAACTGGACCGCCGGCCGAAGAAGAGGATACCAGGGTTATGGCAGCTAGCTGCTGCCATAACAACGATATTCCTCTTCAATGTTAGGACATATATCGGCATGCGGCGGTCCGGAAGTGGTTAAACCTAGGCATTATGTCAGCTGCCGCACCCCTGGTGTGGTTTATCTATTGTCATGCGAATGTGGCTGTTATTATTTTGGGAAGAAATTAGAACTGTGGCAAAGAATATACCGACACATAGCCAGTATAAGTAAAAAAGATCCCGTTTTACCCCTTGGGAGGCATAGTTCTCTAGAGCACAGGGATACTATTCCCAAGGTGAAATTTCTGGCACTGGACCACATTTATGCCAACCCAAGTGTCAGGGCTGGGCTCAGCCCTTCCTTCTTTGAGCTGTCCACTCAGCTGTCGGCTAATTGCCAGCTCCCATCTCTCTCCACAGTTACCCAGCTGTTGTTGATTCTGCTTGTCAGTCCTGCCTACTTAAAGCCATCCAGCTCACTTGATCTCTGCCTTCGCCTTTGTCAACATCACAGAGACTTTCTCCTGCGTTCCTGTTGAAGACTTGCTCTGCTGATGTCCCTTCTGGCTCCTGATCCTGCTTGCTGTACTACTACGTTCTTCTTTGGCTTTCTGACATTGGCTTGGTTGACTACCCGATCTGGTTACTGAACTCTGGCTTGTTTTGACCACGCTTACTCTGTTTACCTTTTTATTATTACTATTAACCACTTCCCGCCTGCCCTATAGCGGATTGACGTCCGGGAAGTGGTTCTGTTATCCTGACTGGACGTCATATGACGTCCAGCAGGATAACATGCCGCAGCGCGCCCCCGGGGGCGCGCATCGCGGCGATCGGTTTAGCGGTGTGTCAGTCTGACACACCACTACACTGATCTTGGTAAAAAGCCTCCGGCGGAGGCTCTTTACCACGTGATCAGCCGTGTCCAATCACGGCTGATCACGCTGTCAATAGGAAGAGCCGTTGATCGGCTCTTCCTCACTCGCGTCTGACAGACGCAAGTAGAGGAGAGCCAATCGGTGGCTCTCCTGGCAGGGGGGGTCTGCGCTGATTGTTTATCAGCGCAGCCCCCCCGCAGATCACCACACTGGACCACCAGGGATCGCCACTAGGACCACCAGGGAAGGGGCAACATGTGGATGGCCAGGTATGTACCCCATGGCCATCCACATGTGCCCAGTGTGCCAAATCTGTGCCAATCAGTGCCCACAAATGGGCACTGATTGGCACAATTATGTTGCAGTGATGCCCAGCAATGCCACCCTTAGGGGCATCACTGCAAATAAGCAATGCCATCAGTGCCACCCATCA
Organism: Aquarana catesbeiana; assembly: GCF_042186555.1. Lineage (NCBI taxonomy): Eukaryota > Metazoa > Chordata > Amphibia > Anura > Ranidae > Aquarana > Aquarana catesbeiana. The sequence continues at coordinate 66,123,153 of NC_133332.1, forward strand.
GTGTCCATTCATGCCACCTGTCAGTGCCCATCCGTGGCCATCAGTGCCCATCTATCAGTGCCCATCGGTGCCCATCTGTGCCAACTATCAGTGCCACCCATAAGTAACCATCAATGCCACCTACGAGTGCCCATCAATGCCACCTATGAGTGCCCATCAGTGCCGCCTATAAGTGCCCATCCGTGCCACCTATGAGTGCCCATCAGTGCCGCATACCAGTGCCACCTATCAGTGCCCATCAGTGCCACCTATCAGTGCCCATCAGTGCCGCCTATCACTGCCCATCATCAGTGCCCGTCAGTGCCACCTCATCAGTACCACCTCATCGGTGCCACCTCATCTGTGCCCATCAGTGCCGCCGTATCAGTGCCCGTCAGTGCAGCCATATCAGTGCCCGTCATTGAAGAAGAAAACGTATTTATTTACAAAAAGTTTTAACAGAAACAAAGAAAAACGTGTTTTTTTTCAAAATTTTCAGTCTTTTTTTATTTGTTGCGCAAAAAATAAAAACCGCAGAGGTGATCAAATACCACCAAAAGAAAGCTCTATTTGTGGGAACAAAATGATAAAAAATTTGTTTGGGTACAGTGTAGCATGACCGCGCAATTGTCATTCAAATTGCGACAGCGCTGAAAGCTGAAAATTGGTCTGGGCGGGAAGGTGTCTAAGTGCCTGGTATTGAAGTGGTTAAACAAGTGTGATTTAACTATACTTCTGTCTCGGTCTGATTCATGGTTCCTGATACCAAGAGGTGGTGGCTTTAACAAATTGCTCTTACAAAGTGAACTTAGATGGATTTACCATCTAAAAGCCACTATGCCACCAGGCCTCAACGAGGCTTTCAATTTCAAACCTTACCTATCAGGATTCCATTCAAGTGTATGTGAATTAGATTTATAAGTACCACACTGTAATTGCCTGTATCATTTCATTTTTATTATTTTTATTTTTCAGAGAAAATTCTTTTCTATTTCTAATATTTTTTTAGAAAATAGGGTTTCCCATTCACATTTTGATGCTTGCCATTTGATTATCAAACACTTGTGGATGATTTTCTCTAGGTATTATATATAAATTATCAACTTATATCTTGTATGTGTGATCTGGGTGCCTTTTCTAATTCTATGGTGTTACTACTAGATGTCATTCCCCAGCTTTTCAGCAACTAGCAACAACTGTGCAAAGGTTTTGGGTGCCTATGCACCGGAAGTGTTTCTATGACCCCCACTGGGGACATGTGGGGTTATTTTTGTGACTTTGTTTTGCTGCCCGGCGCACGTGGGTCCACTGTCGACCCCTAAATCCTTGGGGGGGCTGCTCTGGACATATTTTGACTTTGGGATCAGCGGTTTTTACCGCCGGTTCCCTTCCTGTTTGCGCTCCATCTGAAGAGCAGACAGGAGGCCGCATGCGCGGCGGTGGCACGATGGCACAGGATGTTAGTCCGCACTTTGGAGGGGCTAGCACTTCTCGTCACCACGCCCCAAGAGACCCAGTGATGGATGCCAGACGCCAATTCCCTAGTGCTGACATCCTCACTACACTGACAAGCTGTTCCCAATTGCATAGTAATGCGATTGGGTTAATTACCCCCTGACACTGGTATATCTACCTGCACCCTAGGCAGTCATTTGTGACGCCGTGGAGGTGTATGGTGGATGCACTGAAGGTGCTTGAATTGGACTTTGAGGTATGTAGGATATTGATTTATCTTTGAAACAACATTTTTACCTGTATTGTTATGGATTATGTGGATGCCACTGTTAGGCATTTACATGTCCATACAGAAAACCTCTTATATACAGTTATCCATTTTTTACCCTTTTGCTATATTTACCTCATATAAATCGTAATTCATACCTTTTGCTTGTCCATACAGATGAGCATTTAAAAACTCCTTTTTTCTTACCAACAATACTACTCCTTTGGCTGCTGGTCACTTATAGTCAGGAGCAGTCGCTCCAATGCTATGGGGTCCTTGTAGTTGAAGCAATTGCTGCCATCTCTCCACTGTTTCCCTGTCTCCATCCTGGGGTCCACCTGTGTTGCACTTTCCGATCTGTGGGACCAACAACCATTCTATCCTTTGTATACATGCGGCATCTGTATATGCATTTTTGTAAGTACAATTATATAATGCTATCACAATAATAATAATAATGTATATTCTATATCTGTGTTATAGAATTTTCACTACCTATATGGCATAAAAACCTCTGAAGAAGGACTATATTTGGTCCGAAACATGTAAGGTGTCTACCCCAGTATGCAAGATTGCCAGCCTGCTTGTTCTCCATGGGCAGTTTGATCAACATACAGCGCGATATTCTGGGTATTATGTATCTTGTTTTTACATTATGTCATATATTGTTCTTATTTTTTATTGAGGTTAAAATGAAATAAAATGTACTATTTTTAATTATATACCTGGTCTGCCTATTAAAGATCCACAAGGGGTTTACCGTGCCTTGAGCACTAGGTTGATGTTTCTGTCCTCCTCAATATTTGTACATTCCTAGCTCTGTGCCCTGTCCAGAATAACACATACCCAATCTGTGCCCCCTTTCACCCACATAGTGGTACACACCCAGCTTTGCGCCCCTTCTTCCCCAAGAATGGTACATATCCAGCTCTACAAACCCTCCATACTCCTCCATAGTGATACATACCTAGCTTTGTGTCCCCATTTTCTCCAGAATGGTACATACCCAGCCCTGTTCCCCCCTCCTCCATAGTGGTACATAGCCAGTACTGTGCCCCCCATCCTCTCCAGAGTATTATATATCTAGCTGTGTACCTCCTTCTTCCAAGGAATGGTATATGCACAGCTCTGTGCCCCCCTCGTTCTCCATAATGGTATATACCTACCTCTGTGTCCCTCCTCACCCAGAATGGTACATGCCCAACTCTGTACCCGGGCTCCTGCAGGAGATGATTCCGATCGAAATAAGCACACAGACAGCCGACCCTACTCCAGTCAATCAGAGATGCAAAGGCTGCTTCCAATCTGGGCCTGGCACTGGGGTGGATTGGAAGGAGAAGAGTTGGATTGACTGGTGCCCATGGAGGGGGGGAGTGTTGGGGGCCTTTTCATCTGGATCTGCTGGTGGAGGGGCGGAGGTGCCAGTGTGTGAAGAAGAAAGGAGGAGCTTTGGCTCTGCTGCGGGTAAGCGGCAGAGCTGAAGTTTTTTTTTTTTTTTGGATGTTGGAACTGAGTTGGCTGCCCAGGGCTGCATGTCTGGGACGTTGGGAGTTGCTCACGCCTGCTGCCAAGGGTGGATGGGTTGGTGGACGCCCGGCTGCCAGGAAGTGGTTTCTGGTTGCCATGGAGACCTGGCGCCTGGGATTTGTCAAGCCCTGACTGCCAGCAGTGATCATTGTATTCTGCTGGTGGGGAAAGCTCCCTGTGCTCTCTACCGGCAGAACACAATAGCACTGTGGGAGGGGTTTTTCTATCAACAGTGTGTTGATGGAGGAATCAAACAATTTTCTTTCCTTCAACCCATGGTTGAAGGAAAAAAATTGCATAATGTATGGCTTGCCTAAGCTCAGTGAACAATCACATTGTTAAGTTAGCTTTTTCTATGCCTTTAGTTTCACTGAGTTGGTGATTCACCTCCAGAGAAGGAGCAATAAAGCACAACTACTCTACAGCACTGCAAAGAAAGCAGAACTTGTGTATGTAGTGAGAAAATGTGGCTGCCCCTATGTAACTATATAAATGTAAACTTGTTTATTTCAAAGATAAAATATATTATTATGACTACTTACATCAAGCTGATTTATTTTCCATGTTTACATTGCAATGACTATACATTCCTAAATAATTTATACTTTCATTGTGCTTTTCTATATTTAATGTTTCAGACACATGTTTAATGAGCTACTCTTTAATATTCATGATGGCACACTCTGTCTGCAGCACCCAGTGGAATTTAAAGCCATTGAATATAAAAACTGTCAAAGTCTTAAATTACGGCCAGTGCACACGCATGCGTGGTCTTCATCAGTAATGTGCATGCATGGGCTCCTGAGACTTCCCACTAAGTTTTCTTTTTATTGAGATATTTATGTGCATTCCTACTAACTTTTATAGGGCTTGCCTTTACAATATTAATGGAGCAGGCACAGACATTCCAATCAGTAAAGCCTCGTACACACGATCGGATTTTCCGCAGACAAAACCTCCGACTTTTGTCTGAAAGTGTTAGCCTGGATTTTGTCTTGCATACAAATGGCAAGGAATTGTCGGCCAACAAACACGAACATAGTGATGTACTACGTGGTTTTTCAGCTCTTTAGCACCACCATTTGGGCTCCTTCTGCCAATTTCGTGTTAGTAGAAGTTTGGTGAGTGTTGATTCACGCTTTTCAGTTTGCGCTTTTCAGTTCGCTTCTGAACAGCCTTTCGTCAACCAGACATGTTGTGCGGAATCGGAGGAGATAACATGTTATTTATCATTGGCCTTGGAGTTATTGCTTTGACCCAAGTCCAGTCCAGGAACAGGAGGAGGAGGAGTTCTTGGACCAAAAATTGGTTGCTTTATTAATCGTGACCAAGTATGCCATATGCCTTTGCTGCGGGAGCTTCAAGAGAATAATCCGGATGATTTTCGGAATTATCTCCGGATGACGGACCCCTGCTTTCACCAACTTGGGATTGTTAACCCCCTATATTAAGAAGCAGGACACATGCATGAGGCTTTTTATTTTATTTTTTGGCTGAATAATAATGATTTGATTTGGTATATTTTCTATATTTTTGGATGCAAAGAATGCACTTTTTGGTTAAGTTCTATTGGCAGATAGCATGTCTAATTGTATTTGTTTTCTTTTTTTAATACACAATAAAAAAATTTTGTAGAATAATACTTGGCTATGACTTTTGATTTAAATAGGATAATGGTGTTGTGGTAACTTGCCCAAATAAAAAAAAAAAAGCATAATAATATTATTCTTGATATCACTAGAAAAAAAAGCCTTTGAAAATGTGTTTTCAATAACTCCATCAGTATCACCATCAAAGCAGCTTCATTATTATCCCATTAAAGAAGAAGAGAATTTGCTCTCCATTTCGAGATTTCATAATTTGCCACGTCACGAATGTTAATTCTCCATTATGAACGCTAGTTTACAAGACCGACCGCTTCCGGCTTGTCCTTGCTTCCATTCACTGTGCAATGCAGCTGAGTCTCCAGAGAAAGGCATGTGTGTTTGAGCTTTGGGGTGCACCCTAATGCAATAGGCTGCGCACACCTGTGCGATCGGACGGGAAATGTTCGATGTCAGGCTGTTGGCAGAAAATCCGACCATGTGTATGCTCCATCGGACAATTGTTTTTGGATTTTCCGCCAACAAATGTCTGTTGTCGGATTTTCCGAGCATGTGTACACAAGTCCGTCAGACAAAAGTCCAAAGTACAAACACGCATGCTCGGAAGCAAGGACGAGCCGGAAGCAGTCGGTCTTGTAAACTAGCGTTCGTAATAGAGAATTAACATTCGTGACGTGGCAAATTATGAAATCTCGAAATGCAGCGCACAATTCTCTTCTTCTTTAATGGGATAATAATGAAGCTGCTTTGCTGGTGGTACTGATGGAGTTCTGGCAAACAAATTTTCAAAGGCTTTTTTTTCTAGTGATATCAAGAATGATATTATTATGCTTGGTATTTTTTTTTTTTTTTGGTGCAAGTTACCACAACACCATAATCCTGTAGTTTTTAAGATCAAAGATACAACTATGTTGGTGTCCCTTGTCAGTTTTACATTATATTTTTTAAATGTAACTGCCTACTCCCAAACTGTCATTTGAAGTAAAACACATAGCCAAGTATTATTCTACACAATTTTTTTATTGCGCATTAAAAAAAGGAAACAAATAAAATTAGACATGCTATCTGCCAATAGAGCTTAACCAAAAAGTACATTCTATGCATCCAAAAATACAGAAAATATACCAAATCAAATCATTATTCAACCAAAAAAATAATGTCAAAGCAATAATTCCAAGGCCAATAATAAATAACACGTTATTTCCTCTGATTCCGCAACATATCTGGTTGACGAACGGCCGTTCAGAAACTGAAAAGCACGAAATGAAAAGTGCGAAATGAAAAGCCTGAATCAACACTCACCAAACTTTTACTAACATGAAAATAGCAGGAAGAGCCCAAAGGGTGGCGCTAAAGAGATGAAAAAACACGTAGTGCGTCACTACGTTCATAATTGTTGGCCAACAATTGTGTGACCGTGTGTATGCAAAACAAATTTGGACCAACGCCCTTCGGACAAAATTCCACGGATTGGTTGGCCAACAATCCGATCGTGTGTACGGGGCTTTAGTTATGCTTTCAGCAAGTGGTTGCGCATCCTCTTCTAGCTGCTAGTGCTGCAATTTACGTGTGTATACATACTGCAGGGGTCGGCAACCTTGCGGGCCGCACCTATGAATTCATGTGCACCTGGCTGGCTGACATTTTAACCCCTTCACACGGACTGTACGCAAATATGCGGCCTCGGCTTAAAGGGGTTGTACCGGGGTGATGCCTGCAGCTGCACACATCCCCCAGCACCTTTTTTTAGAGCTGGCAGTTGGCTTTCTTAGTATAACAACTGATGTGGCTAAGAAGCCGCTCGTCTGTTATCCCAAGCAGCGGGAGGGACGCCCCCCCCCTTCCACCGCCTTACACGGCTCACCCGGGCTCGACTAGCCGGAACTTCCGCCGGCTGGCAGGAGACCTGAACAAAGCCAGAATCAGCTTTGATCTTGCCTAGGATCTAGTAACCTGGAAGCAATGCCATGACATCACTTGCGGTTTATGGAAGACTTATAGTTGCCAAATTTATAAAAATTATAGACCCCAAATCCCTCCATAAAGAGTACCTGTCACACACTATTCCTATTACAAGGGATGTTTACATTCCTTCTGACAACAATAAAAATGATCAGAACATTTTTTTGCAAAGGGACAGTTTAAAATAAACAAATAAATAAATAAATAAATAAATAAATAAGGAAAAAATGTATAGCACCCCATCCCTCCATGCTCACACGCAGAAGCGAATGCATACGTAAGTCGCGACCGCAAATGTAAACAGTGTTCAAACCAGTGAGGTATTGCCGCGATCATTAGAGCGAGAGCAATAATTCTAGCACAAGACCTCTTCTGTAACTCTAAACTGGTAACCTGTAGAAAAATACCTCCCAACATTTTGAGATGGGAATGAGGGACACCTACTAACAAATGTATGTAGGCATAGGACACGCCCCCTGCCACACCCCCTTAAAGGAGAATTAACCCAAAAAAAAGGTTAATTAAATCCACAAGGGCTTTTTTTACCACTACTATTCCCTTATATTGGCTTTTAAAATGTACAAATGCAGCAATTTAGAAATTGGATGAAAGGTTCAGCACTGGGAAACACTTTTTGAAAGATAAATAGTGCATTTTATATACAACTATATAGATCAGACCAAAACGAGGGACAAATGAGGGGGAAAGAGGGACAGATGGACATTGCTCCAAATCAGGGACAGTCCCTCGAAATCAGGGACAGTTGGGAGCTATGTAGCAATCTTTAAAGCGTTGCCCATGGAGATTTTTAAGTACTATAGTTTGTCGCCATTCCACGAGTGTGTGCAATTTTAAAGCGTGACATGTTGGGTATCTAATCATTATCTTCATTTATTAGTAGGTTAATGCGGCCCTTTATGCATTCACATACATTGGATCTGGCCCTTAAGTGGGAAAAGGTTGCTGACCCCTGACATACTGTATGCTTGTGTATACAAGCGTATGTGTATAAATTACTGCACTCAAATGTACAGTACCAGTATTCTATTTTTTTTATGTCTCTGAACCCATCACTGTTTTACTGATCTTTACGCAGCTGTGTGTATTGTCCCATAGACAACAGTCCCCCTGTGTTCAGATATATATATAAAAAAAAAAGCTACGCAGGTACAAACCTGGTGTTGTGATTGCCCATTTTCAGGAGGCCTAAATGTACAGAGAGAGTTCCCCTCATTAATTGTCATAAGACAACGGTTTCTCCAGGTTGGAGAACCTGTAACATAGGACACAAGTGACAGCAATAATCAGCTGGCAGGGGTTCTAGCCTTCCCCTCCTTACTTAGATTGAAAAAAAATCTGCCTATTTTTTCCCTTATATAATTTGTGAAACCAGTGTCTCAGGGACAGGAAGTGAGAAGAAAATCTCCATAACAGGCCCCTGGATAACAATGAAAACCTGACAAAGGTTCTAACCCTTTCCCACTCTAAAATAATCATCCTCATCCTGGTATTCCTTCTGGAAAGGTTTTGTGTGTAACCCCAGCATGGCCATGAAAGCCAGGTCTCCACTAAACAACCGGTACCGCAACTGGACAGCATTTTCTACATTCCCTCTGAGACCCACCATCATGGATCAGTGAAGACATTGAACTGGTTTATATGACCTCTCAGTAGTTTAATACAGAGTAACTACTTACAATTGAACACTAGATGGCACTGGCTGTCATCAAATTATTCTTAGTCCAACTCCCCTCTATAATAATGTCAAACTTAATTTGTATATCATTGTGTGTAGTGTGAAAATGTCTGGACTAAAGAGGAATCTTTTCAAAGTGAACATTGTGAAAAAGGGACATAATCTAATGTTACACTATGCTAATTAGACAGATGTGTCTTTTTAATTTTCTGAAGCATGTAACCACTACTATAGGCGTTCTACACTGGAAGATATGTGAGGAAAAAAATACAGTATCTCACAAAAGTGAGTACACCCCTCGCATTTTTGTAAATATTTTATTCTATGTTTTCATGTGACAACACTGAAGAAATTACACTTTGCTACAATGTAAAGTAGTGAGAGTACAGCTTGTATAACAGTGTAAATTTGCTGCCCCCTCAAAATAACTCAACATACAGCCATTAATGTCTAAACTGCTGGCAACAAAAGTGAGTACACCCCTAAGTGAAAATGTCCAAATTCAGCCCAAAGTGTAAATATTTTGTGTAACCACCATTATTTTCCAGCACTGCCTTAACCCTCTTGTGGCATGGAGTTCACCAGAGCTTCACAGGTTGCCACTGGAGTCCTCTTCCACTCCTCCATGATGACATCACGGAGCTGGTGGATGTTAGAGACCTTGACCTCCCCCACCTTTCATTTGAGGATGCCCCACAGATGCTCAATAGGGTTAAGGTCTGGAAACATGCTTGGCCAGTCCATCACCTTTACCCTCAGCTTCTTTAGCAAGGCAGTGGTCGTCTTGGAGGTGTGTGTTGGGGTCGTTATGTTGGAATATTGCCCTGCGGCCCAGTCTCCGAAGAGAGGGGATCATGCTCGGCTTCAGTATGTCACAGTACATGTTGGCATTCATGGTTCCCTCAATGAACTGTAGCTCCCTAGTGCCGGCAGCACTCAAGCAGACCATGACACTCCCACTACCATGCTTGACTGTAGGCAAGACACACTTGTCTTTGTACTCCTCACATGGTTGCCGCCACACACGCTTGACACCATCTGAACCAAATAAGTTTATCTTGGTCTCATCACAAAGAGGGAAGACACATTAAGGAGTCAATGCTGCTCACCCCAATATGGACAAAAAAATGGAAAAAGGTCCCCTGAGCGGGGTTTTTAGGCAGCTAACCATAGATATGAACAAGGCATTAAATAAAATATTAAAGTGCTTTATTGAAGGGTAATGAATGAATGTAACAACATATAAATATAAATTGGGAGCTCCAGTGGGGAAATACCCATACCAAATACATATAATAGCAAACATAGGTTATACACAGCATATGATAAGGCTATTGCATAACAATCCTGACGCGTTTCGACCCATGAATTTTGGGGTCTCTTCAGAGGATGAGTTTGCTACAGAAAAAAGAAAAATTTATAACAGTATGTCCAGCTTATTTAAAAGAATTACAGCATAGGCAAGTTTGTTTAGCAACACTTTGCACATAATTACCACTGAGTTTGGATGTACCCCTCGATCAGAGCCTCCCCACACAGCAGCCAGACCATCCAGTGTGCCCGCACGTAGCAGCACCCCAGGAAGAAGGGGGAACAGGAATCCACTTGATATGGCTTGCAAGGAGTCACACGTATAATTGCCCCCCCACCAACACACCACTGGGGGGTGGGGCCGGAACCTACGAAAATTGTCAGAGCGTTAGCTCCTGAATATACCCATATAGGTTAGTAGTTAGATTTAACTGTTGGGCGGTCAGAAAGTGTTGTAATAATCTATTGCAACTTGAATTGATCATGTGAAGGATAATAAAATGAGTAAAGTGACTATATTGGTATAACTAATATAGAATATGTCAGGGATGACCTTGTCCTTAAATGCTGACAATGGCAGTGATAGGAAGAGAAGTGAAGGATGTGCACAGTGAATGTGATGTGTGAATTTGAGGAAAAAGTGCATGATATTGCCAAGTATCTAAGTCTACGGCATCCAGAGCTAGTGTGCACATAAATCAAAATTAAATATAAGTAAAATATTATTCTATGGGGTCTGACAAAGCATTGATAATCAGATGTATCATAAGTTCTTACTCACTCCTACTGTTGAGGAAAAGAGTCTGGCCGTCCAAGGAGGAAGTGGAGGGATCACACCCAAATCCACCCTCATTAAATAGTGTCCTTAATTAGTACTGAAATTAACAACAGGTATCGTTTCTTCCGCCCCTTAACCCCGGAGTGTAGAGGGAGACTATAGCCGCCATTGGCAGGCCTCGTGTGGCTCCCTCGGCATCCATCAAGGCGAAGCCCCGACATCTGTCGTCACCTTCGCCGTAAAATACGTGACATCATGAGGCCGCACGCACATGCGACCCGCACATGCGCGCACACCGCACGCAATGTCCGAAGGTGATGAGGGATGCCGGGTAATCACACCCGTGGGCGGCCGACCCGGGAATCTGGCCATCCAAGGGGAGAGACAAGGGGAGCGCAGGTGACTGAGCTCCCCACCCTGCCGGGAAGACACATCAGGGAACATGATCCCCGACCCAGGGAGCATGCGACAGTGCAGGCATCACAGGGGCCCCGATGGCGCAAGCTGCAAGCGGGGAGGCGCCGATCGAGAGGCACACAAACGAGCTCACATATGCGATTTGTGAAAAACAACAAATGACAAAAGTTTTCTACATAATTACTTATTAATAATACAAGGTAAACATTAGAAACTGCGCACTGACAATTCTAACAATATTCCCAAAAGTATGTAAGAACCACAGCCACCCAGAAATGGCAACATAATTTCAACGTTTAAATAGATTTGTTTGAAAGGACATAACTCTCAAATACACAAAAATATCTCCCAGATACACAAAATAGTAAGTGTATAACAACCCAGATAAGGAAATTTGATCTTGGTCTCATCAGACCACAGGACATGGTTCCAGTAATCCAGTAGACAAATTTGCGGCGTATGGTCTGAGCGCTGACAGGCTGAGCCCCCCACCCCTTCAACCTCTGCAGCAATGTTGGGAGCACTCATACGTCTGGAAACCTCTGGATATGATGCTGAACACGTGCACTCAACTTTTTTGGTCGACCATGGCAAGGCCTGTTCTGAGTGGCACCTGTCCTGGTAAACCACTGTGGGGTCTTGGCCACCGTGCTGCAGCTCAGTTTCAGGGTCTTGGCAATCTTTATATAGCCTAGGCCATCTTTATATAGAGCAACAATTCTTTTTTTTTCAGATCCTCAGAGAGTTCCACCATGAGGTGCCATGTTGAACTTCTAGTGACCAGTATGAGAGAATGAGAGCGATAACACCAAATTTAACACACCTGCTCCCCATTCACACCTGAGACCTTGTAACACTAATGAGTCACATGACACTGGGGAGGAAAAATGGCTAATTGAACCCAATTAGGACATTTTCATTTAGGGGTGTACTCACTTTTGTTGCCAGCGGTTTAGACATTAATGTACAAAAATGTGAGGGATGTACTCACCTTTGTAAGATGATATATATATATATGTATTTATATATATATATATTTATTGTATATATACTGATTAGCCATAATTGTATGACCTTTGACAGGTTAAGTGAATAACAATTATTCTTGTTACAATGGCATCTGAAAGTGGGTGGGATATATTAGGCAGCAAGTGCACATGTTATCCCTGAAGTTAATGTGTTGAAAACAGAAAAAAATGAGCATCACAGTTTGTTGTTTATGGGGCTGCGCAGCCACAGACCAGTCAGGGTCCCAAGCTGACCCGTGTCCACAGCTAAAAGGGCCTACAATGGGCACGTGAGCATCAGAATTGAACCACCGAGCAATAGAAGAAGGTGGCCTGGTCTGATGAATCTCGTTTATTTTAACATCATGTGGATGTAAGGTGGGGTGTGTATGCATCGCTTACCTAAGGAAGAGATGGCACCAGGATGCAATATGGGAAGAAGGCAAGCTGATGGAGACATTATGATACTTTGGACAATGCTCTGCTTGGAGAGTATTGGTAACTGTAAGCGCAAACACACAAGTCCATATATAACAGGAGATATAAAGATCTGAGCAACTTAGTCCATAGTGGACAGGCTGAAAGTTCAAGGGTTAAGTGGTAACCGGTAATGTAATGGTTAAAGTAGGCTGGTAGGGTAGGCGGCTGCTGTCCTCAGAGAGCTGGCTCTGTAATGCATGAGAGAGTGGTAGAGAAGGAAGATCCAGCTGAGTGTAGTATTAACAAATGATGTTTAATGACACCAGGTAAAAACACACTTACAGGATAAAAACATATAAAAGGCTCATCTGTATAGGTATGTGGTCCTTGGTGTTCCCTCTGATCCTGTGGTGGTGATGCTGGGCTGCAGAAGGTGGATTACCAACCGGGAGCTCCTTCTGTGGTCATCAGGAAGAGACTAGGGGCTGGCGTGGAGCGTGCGGCCTTCTCTCAACCTCAAAGCCCTCCTCCCTGGACGATCCCTCCCCTGGATACCGAACCCGGAAGCGGACGGACCACCTGTGACGTCACGCACGCTCCACGCCAGCCCCTAGTCTCTTCCTGATGGCCACAGAATGAGCTCCCGGCTGGTAATCCACCTTCTGCAGCCCAGCATCCGTGCAGCGTCACCACTACAGGATCAGAGGGAACACCGAGGACCACATACCTATACAGATGAGCTTTTTATATGTTTTTATCGTTTTTACCTGGTGTCATTAAACATCATTTGTTAATACTACACTCAGGTGGTGCTTCCTTCTCTACCCCAATGCTCTGCTTGTAAACCTTGGGTTATGTCATTCATGTGGATGTTACTTGACACATATCACCTCCTAAACATTGCTGACTAAGTACACCCCTTCATGGAATTGGTATTACCTGATGGCAGTGATGTCTTTCAGCAGGATAATGTTCCCTGCCACTGTGAAAAAAATGGTCCATGAATGGTTTGAGGAACACAACAATGAGTTTAAGGGGTTGACTTGGCCTCCAAATTCTCCAGATCTCAATCCAGTTGAGCATCTGTTGGATGTGCTTGAAACACACGTTTGATCAATGGAGACCCTACCTCGCAACATACAGGAGTTAAAGGATCTGCTATTAATGGTTTGCTGCCAGATACCACAGCATACCTTCAGAGGTCTAGTGGCATCCATGCCTTGATGGATCAGGGCGATAAAAGGGGGACCTACTCAATATTTGGTGGGTGGTCTATCCATCTAATATATATATATATATATATATATATATATATATATATATATACACACAATGGGGACAGAAAGTATTCAGACCCCCTTAAATTTTTCACTCTTTGTTATATTGCAGCCATTTGCTAAAATCATTTAAGTTCATTTTTTTCCTCATTAATGTACACACAGAACCCCATATTGACAGAAAAACACAGAATTGTTGACATTTTTGCAGATTTATTAAAAAAGAAAAACTGAAATATCACATGGTCCTAAGTATTCAGACCCTTTGCTCAGTATTTAGTAGAAGCACCCTTTTGATCTAATACAGCCATGAGTCTTTTTGGGAAAGATGAAACAAGTTTTTCACACCTGGATTTGGGGATCCTCTGCCATTCCTCCTTGCAGATCCTCTCCAGTTCTGTCAGGTTGGATGGTAAACGTTGGTGGACAGCCATTTTAGGTCTCTCCAGAGATGCTCAATTGGGTTTAAGTCAGGGCTCTGGCTGGGCCATTCCAGAACTGTCATGGAGTTGTTGTGAAGCCACTCCTTCGTTATTTTAGCTGTGTGCTTAGGGTCATTGTCTTGTTGGAAGGTAAACCTTCGGCCCAGTCTGAGGTCCTGAGCACTCTGGAGAAGGTTTTCATCCAGAATATCCCTGTACTTGGCCGCATTCATCTTTCCCTCGATTGCAACCAGTTGTCTTGTCCCTGCAGCTGAAAAACACCCCCACAGCATGATGCTGCCACCACCATGCTTCACTGTTGGGACTGTATTGGACAGGTGATGAGCAGTGCCTGGTTTTCTCCACACATACCGATAAGAATTAAGGCCGAAAAGGTCTATCTTGGTCTCATCAGACCAAAGAATCTTATTTCTCACCATCTTGGAGTCCTTCGGGTGTTTTTTAGCAAACTCCATGCGGGCTTTCATGTGTCTTGCACTGAGGAGAGGCTTCCGTCAGGCCACTCTGCCATAAGGCCCCGACTGGTGGAGGGCTGCAGTGATGGTTAACTTTCTACAACTTTCTCCCATCTCCCGACTGCATCTCTGGAGCTCAGCCACAGTGATCTTTGGGTTCTTCTTTACCTCTCTCACCAAGGCTCTTCTTCCCTGATAGCTCAGTTTAGCCGGACAGCCAGCTCTAGGAAGGGTTCTGGTTGTCCCAAACATCTTCCATTTAAGGATTATGGAGGTCACTGTGCTCTTAGGAACCTTAAGTGCTGTAGAAATTTTTTTATAACCTTGGCCAGATCTGTGCCTTGCCACAATTTTGTCTCTGAGCTCTTCAGTCAGTTCCTTTGACCTCATGATTCTCATTTGTTCTGACATGCACTGTGAGCTGTAAGGTCTTATATAGACAGGTGTGTGTCTTTACTAATCAAGTCCAATCAGTATAATCAAACACAGCTGGACTCAAATGAAGGTGTAGAACCATCTCAAGGATGATCAGAAGAAATGGACAGCACCTGAGCAAAGGGTCTGAATACTTAGGACCATGTGATATTTCAGTTTTTCTTTTTTAATAAATCTGCAAAAATGTCAACAATTTTGTGTTTTTCTGTCAATATGGGGTGCTGTGTGTACATTAATGAGGAAAAAAATGAACTTAAATGATTTTAGCAAATTGCAGCAATATAACAAAGAGTGAAACATTTAAGGGGGTCTGAATACTTTCAGCCCCACTGTGTGTGTGTGTGTAGATAGATAGATAGATAGATAGATAGATAGATAGATAGATAGATAGATAGATAGATAGATAGATAGATAGATAGATAGATAGATAGATAGATAGATTGATAGATTGATAGATAGATAGATAGATAGATAGATAGATAAAACTTTCAGGTCCTTATCAAGATGATGGAATCACACACTTGATATAAAAATGCAATACATAAAATCTCTGTTCATGCTGGCGCATCATAATCTTACTCCAGGTATGATGTGTGTTGCAGCACATTGATCCAGCTTGGCACAATGTAAGTATGCAAATCTCATACCTGATGGGCCAATGGTGAAACTGACAATCATTGATAGCTGTGATCTATGAATACAAGGTGTTCTCTGACTGGATAAGGTGGAGAGAAGTGTTGTGACCATGATCTCCACCTCAACCAATCAGAGATTGCATTGAATTCATTGTAGAAAATACAAGGCGTTCTGTGAATGGTGGCAGTGCCAAGTGAGCAACTCCCCGTAGGGAGTGTGCGGAGAGGAAGCCATTTGGCACAGGACTCAGAAGACCAAGGCTCTCACTCTAGTAGCATGAACTGCTGAAGAGATGGTCCACTTTCCCACCGGCCTATTGTGTATGGAATATGTATACAGTTACATATATTGCGCCAGGCTGGACCAATGTAAGTGTAGCACCCTCTACCAGAAGGTAGGTGCTAGTAAGGGTTGTTTTACTAGGTTTGTTCAGCACAGGCAAATTTAGGCAGGCCTATGCTGCAAGCTAGGCCTGTCTGTTTTGATTCTGGGGCTGGGAGTGGTTAGAGTAGCAGTGGGTGTGACCACCTGGGCTCCACTCTGAGGCGCCTCCCCTGCTTCCAGGGAGAATGTTCTGGAAGAGGAGGATGGGCCTAGAGCTGGAGTGGCAGGCAGCACATGTGGGAGCTCTGACCAATCCCTAACTGGCATTGGCAGGGGACGGGCCTCCTTAATATGCTGAGGTCACATGCTGCTGGGGAAGAGAAGTCGACTGGGTGACGTGAGGAATGGAGTGCTAGACAGCCGCAGGATCACACTTCCATCTGGGGGGTGGAATTGCAGGAGGAGGCCCGGGGAGAGCTGTGAGGGAACATTGCCTTTACATGTCACTGGCAATGTCACTGACAACATCGGTGGTAGGGAACTCCTGGAGCAGAAGGGGCAGGAGAAGCTGTCGGAACACATGGTCCGGGAAAGTTCCTCATCAAGGACTCAGGGCTGGAAGGTTGGAAGGTCGGTGAGTGTTACCACAGTGGATGGCTGGAGGATGTGCCAGGGAGTCTGTAAGGGAACGCTGCTTCTACATGGTCACTAGCAGAGTCTTCATCATGCACACGGTGGATGGTAAGGAGTCCTGGACCAGAAAAGAGACTGTGGGGATGTATGTGTCAAACTAGTGTGGCCGGGGAACACATGGTTTGCAAGTTGGACTGGCTGGGAGCAGTAGTCCATTTCCTAGAACATAGACTTTAACCTACTAGGCCTCCGGGGAGAGGTTCTGCAGGCCTCAGGCCTAGTAGCAGCGAGTCCCCAGAGCCAGTAGAGTGAGTTCTTCATACCCATTAGAAAAGGATGTGTTATACCCTAATGTAATTACAAGTTGTGCAGGAGGAAACCAAGTGTGCAAGGAGAAGCAAGTTTGGGCAGGTGGTGAAGAGAACTAAGACCATTACTTTTACACGGTCAAAAGTGATGTTTCTGTCCCTCACACAGTGATGGATGGAGAACTCTTAGTAACAGCAGTCTGCATGGAGATGCAGGGAGCAATAGTCTGCATGAGAAGATTTCTACTTAGTCAAGTGTGCACATTCTATCTTCAGGCTCTAAACAGATCAAGGTATATTAATTCTAATTCTATGGGGATCCCATATCCCAATCCCTATCCAAGTTGTACCCCCCCAATAAAACAATAAAAACAAAACTCGCAAATGACTGTTCATTGTCTCTGGAAAGGATGCATGAAGTCTGGCAGTGGGGTGATTTGGCAGATTGTTTGTCAGTAGTGCTATCACCATGGCTACATAAGCATGCAATAAAGATGATTTATTGGGTTCATCTTTAAACACTGCACATTAGAAATATTTGTCATCAGTAGGAGATATGTTTCAGTATGTTGGTGCATATCCATGTAACGCTACTCCCATAGGAGCCGCAGAATTGCTGTACAGGTCTTCCACACAGACTTTGCCCCGCAGCCAGACACACAGACTTATTCACACGTTTCTTCAATAACCAGTCTAGGTGTGTTGGTTTGTGTTTTTTATTTTTGGAGAACTTGGATAGGGTTGGGGGTAGAGGTGGGATACTCCAAAAACAAGAACTATGTACAACTGAGGACTTAGGCATACTTCAGGACAAGCTATATTGAAGCTCAGGCTTGGAACAAACAGTAGACTTTATCTTAGTAGTAGTGGTTAGGGCCACAAGAGCAGAGTCCCTTTAAGTAGAGGATTAGGTGGACAAAACTCTTCTGAACACCAGGCGGTGTCCCCTTTAAATAGCCCCACAGCTGTCTATATCGTGCCTAAGGGATAGCAAAAGCACAAAGGTCCCCAACATCTCTCAACGTCTGTACCCACAAGGCCCAAGGACAGCTGGATGCCTCCTAACTTCCAAGCGTCATCTTACTCCTGTGATACCAGACAGATCCTCAGCAGGCAGCCCCCCTCAGTCAGCTCTCTTTAGCTCCTGGGTCTCAGCATCCAAGCCCCTCAGGTTGCCCATCTGAGGTATCACCAACAGCAGCTTCCGCCTGGGAGGGCAGTGTGCTCCTCAGGCTGGACTTATCCACTCTGGGAAAAGATAATGGGCTCAGTGTGCTCACAGAATATATACAGTCTCCCAGCATGCCATCAGAGCTTACCTCTCTGGGATAGGCCAGGGCTGTATCTAATATTCATGCTGCTATCTACATAGCTTCACATTTATCATCCAGAAGCTTCTCAAGTTCCCTGGATACAGAGGAAACTATAGACCAGACTGGCAGCAGCTTAACACACTGAGCAGACCTGACTAGCAGATTGCAGCTTCACGGAATATAATGAGCAAAATATGCTTTTACCTACCAAACCAATACAGCCCCACTGACTACAGAGTGGCAACTAAATTTACCTATCAAAAACGCATACTAAATCTAACTTATCTAATTCTTAGCATCTAGCTAGGAGGGTGCTACATCCATAAGCATGTAGCGATCATTCTCTTTTCTCCGGGAGAGAAAAATCCCTTAAAATGTTACTAAACCCAGGAGCCTGCATTCACTATATCTGGTCTCCCACAGTACACAGAACATGAAAATGTAATAATTTTAGTAAATATAAATGGCTAAATACCTTTTCCCATCAGCAGTATATAGCAGTCTTGTGACTTCTATCATTGTCTGGTTAAAGCTTGTAGGAGGAGTTTCCATACTGCACTGGCTGTCTTATCGGGATGTAGGACCCCTGACCCTCTGTCTCGACAGTGCTGATTGGCCCTATGCTGATCACATGCACTCTCCCAAGAAGAAATAAACTATCTAGAAATACACACCAAACTGAGCATGTGCAGCCTGACCCCATTTACTCTGTCTTATCCGGCCCTGTTTTGAGGGCAATGCAAGAAGGGAAGAATTTGTGCATACAGGATCAAACAGCCTTTGTACACAATGCAGAGGATTAATTCCTTAGGTTCCAGAGTGAGTATAACAAGCATGCTTTACTGCATATACAGACTGATTTTTACTGTTGCGGGTGTTAAAACACTTTAATGATACTAGACAATACCAGTTTGTAGAAAAATCTTGTGAATTTTCTTACTTTCCCTAATTACTCCCAGATTAAGGTCTCCGGGTCACTCGGGTGTACTTAGAATGGTATTAAACCCAAAACCAAAAATATAATATATTGCAGCTTACCAATCACAAGATGTGGTGTCTGAATTTGTTTTCTTTTTTAAGGCTTTTTTTCCCTATGTTTTTACCTGCTGAGGATGTGTGAACGAGACCTTAAGATGAATAGATGTTGTGGCTGCATCAGTCTGGCATTGTCAGTCTGGGGGGAGGGGAGTGGTAAATGTACTAGCAGATTTAAATACACTAACAAATTGAAGCCAAACTCCAGCTAACACTTTATGAGCAGTTACAAAAACACCCCTGTCAGTGTTAAAATGGTTTGTCTTAACCCTCTAACTGGTACAGTTGCATTAGAGACTTGCTCTAGACTCACTGGCCTGATCTCCGGGTGAAAATATAAGAAACAAAGCAGTCAACCCCAAAAGAATTGGTAAGTTGCAATAAAATAAATGTTTGCTTTTGGGGCTAATACTGCTTTAACCACTTAAGGACCGCCCCACGTATAAATACTGCGGCAGGGTGGCCCTTAAGCGCAAAATTGCGTACCTGTTTTCTTTCTTAGGCTCTGGGGCGTGTGCACAGGCCATCTGAGCCCCACTCCAGTTGTGATCGTTCTGAGGAGAGACAGAACAGCGGTCTGCCTATGTAAACAAGGCAGATCGACGGTCTGCCAGAGAGGAAAATGGAGATCTTGTGTTTCTGCTAAGCAGAAACACGTATCTCTGTTTTCCTTTAGTGAAAGCACATTCCCCACAGTTAGAAAGCACCCCCTAGGGACACACTTAACCCTTTGATCGCCCCTGATGTTAACCCCTTCCTTTCCAGTGTCATTAGTACAGTAACAGTGCATTTCTTTTTAGCACTGATCACTGTAACAATGTCACTGGTCCCCGAAAACTGTCAGTTCAGTGTCCGATTTGTCCGCAATGTCGCAGTCCCGCTAAAAATTGCTGATCTCCGCCATTACTAGTTAAATAATAAATATCCCGTAGTTTGTAGACGCTAAAACTTTTGCGCAGACCAATCAATGTACGCTTATTGGGATTTTTTTACCTAAGATATGTAGCAGAATACGTGTTGACCTAAATTGATGAAGAAGTTTGATTTGTTATATTTTTTTATTGGTTATGTTTTATAGCAGAAAGTAAAAAATATTATTATTTTTTTTTCAGTCTTTCTTTATTTATAGCGCAAAAAATAAAAACCGCAGAGGTGATCAAATACCACCAAAAGAGAGCTCTGTTTGTGGGGAAAAAAAGGACATCAATTTTTTTTGAGTATAGTGTCGCACGACTGCGCAATTGTCAGTTAAAGGGACGCAATGCCGTATTGCAAAAAATGGCCTGGTCAGGAAGGTGGTAAAACCGTCCGGAGCTGAAGTGGTTAAAGTGCATGAGTCACCTTTGTGGCAAGGTCATGATCCCAGACCAGAACAAAATACATTCTTGCTGCCATTTTTCACCTGCCTGAAGATTAGTCAGCAGTGGAAAATCAGATGTTTTTGGAACGTTTTATTAAAAGGATAAGGGTATTTCCACACAAAAGCAATATTTTAAGTGTGTACTCCCTGTATGGGTCCATTTCAGTGGTTACATGTGTGTTTTCTTAAAGCATCTCTGATATGGAGACTGGATAGGAGCCTCTGCTGAAATATTTTCTGCCAAAATGATGGCCATTTTTGCAAGACTTTGCTTCATATCCATCCCTGTTCAGGCATCCATCCCTCTGGAGGTATAAATAAAGCAGACGCAATGCAGCTCTGCAGCGGTCCCATGTAAGGCATTATGAATAGGGTTTTATAGAGGTAGAAGTAGGTTACAGGCGGCATTATGACAGTGTCATTTCAGCACTGAGCTTTTTGATTGCAGATGCAGTTGCCCTTTAAATCAATGGCATCTGGCAGCTGCAGATCATTATCCAACACGACTACCCACAGGGAATTATATGCTCCACTATACCATTAAAGAGCAATTGCAGGCGACACATGAAATCAGCGAATGCAAATGCGATCCAGGAAACTGCTTACGTTCGCTCGTGACGCCATAAACAGAAACTCTAATGGTTTGGGGACCATTATAATCTATGAATGTACATAGAGGTGCATTTTTTCGTAGCGTTAGGCAGCTGTGTTGTCATGTATCAGTGTGCGTTTTCTTTATGGGTTGACATGCGTTTAGGTGTGCATCTTCAATGTGTTTGTGATATCATTTGAAGTTACCAATAACTGTCATCAATGAAGGCTTGTTAATACCTGTTGCCAATGCATAAAAACACATTTTGATGTGTTGTCATTGACCTCTATGAGCCTCCCAATGTACTAAAATGCAGGAAAAAAAAAGTAATGCTTTTAAATCTTTGGATTGTGTGTCCAGCAGCGATCATCGCAGGTAATTGCCGGTTGTGTGGAGAGCCACAAATAGCTGGCGCTGCCAGCTACCTGTCATTATAGTCAATGGGGTCGGCGGCTGCACCTAGATGTTTACAGCCGCAGCAGGGATCTGCAGATATCTATCGTCACAGGTCGCAGTGGCCTTAATCTCCGGTGCGATGTAGCCACACTTGGTAGTGTCCAGCTGTCACACATTTAAGCCTGTCATGAAACTTGACAGGCTGCTGACAGCAGGGGTGGACGTTGCAGCCTGTGGCTACATTGCAGGAGGCTTCAATTGGCCCACAGGATCAGTTTTAGTTACATTTTTTCAAGTTCACTTTTTTAAATTGGAACTCTAGAATCCCTCTTCCCCCAGAAGATGAAGAATATAATGTGTTACTGTCTATAGCAGTGGTCCCCATATTGCTGCCCGCTGGCCGGATGTGGCCCTTTGTTTGCTATTTTTGGCCCTTGGGGCACTCCTACTCCCACTGATACAAGGCACTATTCCACCCACTGACACCAATGATGAGGCACCAATCCTTCCACTGTCACCAAGAGTGGGAACTAATATTCACACCTGACACCAACAAGGGGGCATTATTCCCTCCTGGACACCAAAAATGGGATAATATTCCTCCTCCTATTGACCACTGCTATGTATTTTTTTTCTCCCACTGACCACCAAGCCTGAAGCAATGTCTACTCTCACTGATGCCAGGGCATTTGCTACTCCCACTGGCCACAGTCCGGCTCCCTTGAAGTCTGAAGGACAGTAAACTGGCCAGTGGCAGCCCGTCTATAGGGGGCGCACAGGCGCCGCCCTATGCAATCACGTGATTGCAGTTGAGACGCTTCATTTGGCTGCTTTTGGGAGTCCTTTTGGCGCAAAGCAATACGCCACAGCACTCCCATATTGCAGTCATTCTCCTGTTGTGTTATTTTCTATTGGCACCGCCGTAGGACATGGGCAGTGCTTTCCTCAGAGCTGCGGCATCACTTCAGGTTTCTCTGTGCCAGTGGGAAACAGGAAGTGATGCCGCGGCTCCATGGATGGAATGCACGGCGCATTCTTTCAGACTCTCGGCCGGATTGGTAGGTTCAGAGAGTCAAACAAAAAGTAAAACAAATGAAAGATAAAAATATATTGCATTTTACTATTTATATTGTTATATTTGTTTAAAAGGGTTTACCAGGGTTAGGCTCAGCTATATGCCCAGATCAGTAATACTGAGCTATATACCCTAATCTGTGAGGCTGAGCTATATACCCTAATCTGTGATGTTGAGCTATATACTCTGATCTGTAATGCTGAGCTGTATACCCTGACCTGTAATGCTGAGCTATATACCCTGACCTGTGAGGCTGAGCTATATACCCTGATCTGTGATGTTGAGCTATATACCCTGATTTGTAATGCGGAGCTATATACCCTGTGAGGCTGATGTATACCCTTATCTGTAATGCTGAGCTATATACCCTGATTTGTAATGCGGAGCTATATACCCTGTGAGGCTGATGTCACGTACCTGATGGTAGAGCTTGATATGCAGAGGACAGCCTCTCTTACAGCTCTGACTTGGAGCCCTTGATAGAGCAGACAGGGAGCGCCTAGATGCAGAGTCGCACGAGTGCCTGGCAGGATCGCTGAATCTGGAGCTGGACTGAAACTCCTGGCCGGACTGTAGAGGTGTAGTAGAAGTCCAAGAACAACAGTAAGGAACAAGCTGGCACCGGAATCCCACAGGCAGAAGTGCAGATGCAGCAGCAGGAGGGATGGTGACACCTCCAAGACTGAAGAGAAGGCAGGTACAGGCAGCCTGGGTCATACACAAGCAGGCACGTCAGGAACAGAGGCGGAGGCAGAAGTGGAGTCAGGATACAGGCCGGGTCGTCAACGAGCTAGCAGCAGAGTGGCAGGAGGAACAGGCAGGTGCGGAGTGGAGGACAAGCCGATGTCGGATGCAGGCAGAAAACAGGAACGTCAGGAACAAGCCGGGTCACAACAGGAACAGAAGTCAGGTAAATAATGCAAATCACACAGGAAACGCTGTACAGCAGACAGCACTGAGTCCATGTACTGACCCTGTTTAAATAGCCACTTTGGCGCCATGAGCGCACACGCACGAGCACAGGTGCGTGCAAAGGCGCATGCAAGCGCAACCTCTCAACAGGAACAGAAGTTCTGTCACCACCATTTTGATTGCTGGCATGGGCTTCCTGACAGCTGAGCTGAGCTCTATAGCCTCATCTGTGATGTTCAGCTATATACCCTGATCTTTGAGGCTGAGCTATATACCCTGATCTGTGAGGCTGAGCTATATACCCTGATCTGTGAGGCTGAGCTATATACCCTGATCTGTGATTTTGAGCTATATACCCTGATCTGTGAGGCTGAGCTATTTGCTCTGATCTGCGATGTTGAACTATATACCCTGATCTATGATGCTGAGCTATATACCCTGATCTGTGATATTGAGCTATATATCCTGATCTGTGATGTTGAGCTATATACCCTGATCTGTGAGGCTGAGCTATATACCCTGATCTGTGAGGCTGAGCTGTATACCCTGATCTGTGATGTTGAGCTATATACCCTGATCTGTGAGGCTGAGCTATATACCCAGATCTGTGAGGCCAGAGGCGTTGCTAGGGGGGTGCGGTCCGCACCCAGGTGACACCCACTAGAGGGGTGACACCCTCCCGACGGTGAGGAAAGCCCTGGTATTTTTTTTTCAGCTGACCTGTTCACACCACAGCCCGCTGGGCTGGAACAACACACCTCCAGCACCGTGGCCGCGCCTGGTGTGTCACTGTGTGAGTGTGTCCTCCTTCTTCTTCTTCCTCCTCCCTACCCTACTGAACCAGTGAGCCTCAGCCTGCCACATCTCATACACTGCACTGCAGACATGATGATGACGTCACTTCACACACTACTAGTATCTACGCCCGGGCGGCGCGGTGGCTGAACGCTGTGAAGCTGCCCTCCTCTCCACTCCAGACTCCAGCTGCCGCCCAGCGCCCAGATTCAGAACAGGGGCGGTTCCAGAGTCTAGTCTCGGGAGGGGCACTGCCAGAAAATACATTTTTTTGTGGGCAATTTATCGAGTAAATGGCTGGTGTTGGCCCTTCAATTATCCCAGCACCATGGTTGTTATTTCTATTAATATATTGTAATATAAAATTTAATGGTTCAACTCACCATAATGCAGAATCAGTGGGAGCCCTGAGCGCGTCACTTGCCACCGTCGCCTGGCACACATTGCGGATTATCACTTGCCACGTCACCTGCCACATGTTGCAGATTGTCACTTGCCTGCCACCAGATGCGGATTGTCACCTGCCACATGTTGCGGATTGTCACTTGCCTGCCACCAGATGCGGATTGTCACCTGCCACATGTTGCGGATTGTCACTTGCCACGTCACCTGCCAAACGTTGCAGATTGTCACTTGCCACGTCACCTGCCACACGTTGCAGATTGTCACTTGCCACGTCACCTGCCACACGCTGCAAATTGTCACTTGCCATGTTACTGGTCACTCATTGCGGATTGTTACTTGCCACGTCACCTGCCACCAGATGCAGATTGTCACTTGCCACGTCACCTGCCACACGTTGCAGATTGTCACTTGCCACATTACTGACCACACATTGCGGATTGTCACTTGCCACGTCACCTGCCACCAGATGCAGATTGTCACTTGCCACGTCACCGGCCACACATTGCGGATTGTCACTTGCCTGCCACCAGATGCAGATTGTCACCTGCCACATGTTGCGGATTGTCACTTGCCACGTCACCTGCCACACCTTGCACATTGTCACTTGCCACGTCACATGCCACACATTGCAGATTGTCACATCACCTGCCACCAGATGCGGATTGTCACTTGCCACACATTGAGGATTGTCACTTGCCACATCACCTGACACACCTTGCGGATTGTTACATAGCTGCTAAGGTGGTGTTTTGCTTGCTTCTTTCTTCCTTGTCCCAGATCAGGCAGCAGAGAGATAATGTAATCTCTCTGCTGCCCACACTGCCTGAACAGTTACTGCAGGGATGCGGGGCAGTGAGAGATGATGTCATCTCTCTGCTCCCCTGCACGCCGGCTCGCTGATTGGCCAGCCGCCCCCACTCACACCTAGCCTGCTCTCACCCGCCCAAGCCGCCCGGTCCTCCCGAGGAGCCGCCTGCTCCCGCATCCGCCCGGGGAGCTGCCCGCTCCCGCATCCGCTCGGGGAGCCATCCGCTCGGGGAGCCGCCCGCTCCCTCATCTGCTCGGGGAGCCGCCCGATCCCTCATCCGCCTGCCCGGCTCACAACAAATTTCTCGGGGGTGGCAATTGCCCCGTTGCCCCCCCTGGATCCGCCCCTGATTCAGAACAGGTGTGGGGAGTGTCCTGGTGTCCACCGCCAGCCCGGGGTGAGGTGTGTGTGTGTGTGAGGGAGGGGTGACACCATGTTATACCGCACCAGGTGACACCAACCCTAGTGACGCCACTGTGTGAGGCTGAGCTATATACCCTGATCTGTGAAGGTGCGCTATATACCCTGATCTGTGAGGCTGAGCTGTATACCCTGATCTGTGAGACTGAGCTATATTCTCTGTCATGTGATGCTGAGCTGTACACTCTGTCCTGTGATACTGGGGCTGTATACTACTGCTCTGTGATTCTGGGGCTGTATACTCTGTCCTGTGATGCTGAGCTGTATACTCGACACCATGGGTGGAAGCAAGTGGAATACAGGAGACAGAGTGGGTGGATTTGATAAGGGGTGTGGCTTATGAGAAGTGGGAGGGGTCAAAATGGAAGGGCGGGATCTGCCCCCCCATCCTAAAACTTTACCAGCCACTACTGAAACTGGCCCTTTCACACAGGCTGCTCGATCAGGTCTGCCTGTCAGTTTTTCAGGTGGACCTGATTAGACCCTCCAGTCTCTTCTATGGAGCGGCGGATGTCAGCGCCCACACGTCCGCTGACACCTGCCTCCTTCTGATGCTGTCCGCCAAAAACTGACGGATGGTGGTCCTATTCGCCATCTGTCTGATCAGATGGCATCGGATGAAAATGGACAGGTGGTCTGTTTCCATCCGATTGCCCCAGTGGAGTGCAGGGTTGTGTCCTTGTCCACTCTGTATAGCAGAGCGGACACGGACCTGTCATCTGCCTGCTCAGCTGGGATCAGCAGAGAGATCACCCTCTGAGTAAGCTGATTCTGCTTAGCGGAGGCGCCATGTGAAAGGGGCCTTAAGGATCACACAGGTGTTGTTAGTAAGGCAGCCTCTAATGCAGGGATCTTCAAACTACGGCCCTCCAGCTGTTGTGGAACTACACATCCCATGAGGCATTGTAAAACTCTGACATTCACAGGCATGACAAGGCATGATGGGAATTGTAGTTCCTGAACAACTGGAGGGCCGTAGTTTGAAGACCCCTGCTCTAATGCAAATGAATGAGCCTAGATCATTAATGAGTGCTTCGGATGCATTGCACAAACACTCCTCAAACACACTGTAAGATTATTTTAAAAAATGTTTTATGATGCTAAAATGGGCAATGATGACTTTTTGGGCAATGATGACTTTTGACACGTTGCAACTGAGCCTTAAAGGGGTTGTAAAGGTTCGTTTTTTTTTCACCTTAATGCATCCTATGCATTAAGGTAAAAAACACCTGGCAGTCACCGGCCCCTTAGTCCCCCGTTTTACTTACCTGAACCCCTTCATTCAGTCAGCGGGGACGTGCTGTCTCTCCCTCCATGGGCTCCCGACTCTTGATAGCAGTGCAGCCATTGGCTCCCGCTGCTGTCAATCAAATCCAATGACACAGGCGCTGGGGGGCAGGGCCAAGTCCTACATTCGGCCTCTATGGACTCTATGGAGCGCGTCCGCAAGGTAATCCCCCGGGAGAGCGCTTCTCTGAGGGGGTTATCTGATGCGGGAAAGAGCCGCAAGAGCCGCTGGGGGACCCCAGAAGACAAGGTTCGGGGGCCACTCTGTGAAAAACAAACTGCACAGTGGAGGTAAGTATGATATGTTTGTTATTTTTTAAAAATTACCCTTACAATCACTTTAAATATACAGAGGACAAGGGGACACTCTTTATGTCTAAAGGAAAAAAGATTTCATCTCCAGATACGGAAAGGTTTCTTCACAGTAAAAGCTGTGAAAATGTGGAATAGACTCCCTCCGGAGGTGGTTCTGGCAAGCTCAGTAGATTGCTTTAGATCTGGATTCTTTCCTAAATGTACATAATATAAATGGATACTAACATTTATAGGTAAAATTGATCCAGGGAAAATCCGATTGCCTCTTGTGGGATCAGGAAGGATTTTTTTCCCCTGCTGTAGCAAATTGGAGAATGCTTTGCTGGTTTTTTTTGCCTTCCTCTGGATCAACTGTGGGTGAAGGATTGTGTATATAGGATTGTATAAATATATATTTTTTTGGTTGAACTAGATGGACTTGTGTCTTTTTTCAACCTGACTAACTATGTAGCTACAGTATGTAACTATGCTGTGAATGCCATAGGTGTTTACAGTGCACTTACGGCACACATGTGGTGCATTTCAATAGAAGTAAACAGAGGTGGTTAAAAAGCATCAAACTACCAACCTCTGCAATGATCATTATTTCCTCCTCACCGAGACGTGAACCAACTCTAACGCTGCCTTGTGTATACCTTCATCGTCTCCCTGTCTTAACAATTGTAAGTGGTGTTGTTAGGCAGTCCGGAAGCGGTACAAATGCGACCCAATGGCCTATTTTCAATGCCTGTGAGGACAAACCTATTTCTGACTATACTTTATGTTTACTAATAACTTCACTATCAGCTGACTCACAGAACTACGCCATATTTGTTAAATACTGTTGTTATGGCAGCAGCTAGCTACTATAACCCCGGTATCTTTTTTTTCTGTGGGCAGTTTGGCATATGATAAAAGTGATCAGTGGATTCACCACGGAATCACTTTTAGAGGCAGCGGGAAAGGTGCCCCCCTCCCGCCACTTCCCAGTCGTTTCCGAGCTTACCAAAGCATAGTTGCCAACATTGTAAAAAAAAATTTAGGGACACTTTTTTGCATGTAGGTGGAGCCTTGCTATAATTAGGGGCGTTTGTAGGCGATAAATAGCAAAATAGTAAAATGCGGCGTGCTTTGCGCGTCACGGCAAAAATGGGCGTGGTTTTAGGTAAAATAGCGGGCGTGTCTTAAATGGGCGTGGCTCGAAAGGGGGTGTGCTTAGAGTCTAAGATGAATGAGGGATGGAGGGAGAAAGAAAGGACAGCAGGCCCAGATCCTACACCATAATAGAAATATGTGTATTCCAGAAAGTTTAACAAATCAACAGATAAAGATACTCCAAACACCTGGGATTAGCACTTTAATCATCCCAGCACCATGGTCGTTATGGTGTCAGGGTGATTGAATCGCATTATTTCTATTATTACATTGTAATATAAAATGAAATAATTCAACTCACCATAATGCAGAAACAGTGGAAGCCCCGAGCGTTTCACCTGCCACGTCGCCTGCCACCAGATGCCATCAGGTGCCCCCAGCAGAGTCCGTCCTTGCATCAGGTGCCTCCCCAGCAGAGTCTGTCTTTGCATCAGGTGCCCCCCCAGCAGAGTCCGTCCTTGGATCAAGTGCCCCCCCAGCAGAGTCCGTACTGGCATCAAGTGCCCCCCCAGCAGAGTCCGTCCTTGCATCAAGTGCCTCCCCAGCAGAGTCCGTCCTTGCATCAGGGGCCCCCAGCAGAGTCCGTCCTTGCATCAGGTGCCCCCTGCAGAGTCCGTCCTTGCATCAGGTGCCCCCAGCAGAGTCCATCCTTGCTTCAGTTGCCCCCAGCAGAGTCCGTCCTTGCATCAGGTGCCCCCAGCAGAGTCTGTCCTTGCATCAGGTGCCCCCAGCAGAGTTCGTCCTTACATCAGGTATCCACAGCAAAGTCCGTCCATGCACCAGGTGTCCCCAGCAGCAGTGGCGTAGCGTGGGTTGTCAGCCCACCGGTGCAAGGCAAGAAATTTGCGCCCCCTAACCTATGGACTTTTAGCACTCCCCGAGTCCCTTCCCTTCCTGCAATAGTACTTACCAGCCTGATTCCTACACTCACCACTACACTGACCTACCTATCCACTGCACTGACCTACCTGATTCCTATACTGACCAGTACATTGACCTACCTGTCCACTACACACTGTCCACTACACTACACTGATTACAACTACACTACACTGATTACAACTACACTGCACTGATTACTACACTATCCACTACATAGCCCATTACACTACACTACAATACCGAGCCGTGTTCAGAAGATGATACCTGCAGTGCATGAGGATGTGGGGCTGAGGAGTCTTACAAAAAGAGCCTTGTGAAAGGGGGGAGCCAGGAGCATCAGTGGAGCAGCCAGCCAGTGGAGCCCCAGTCCTTCCATCAGTGTCCCCGCTCGTCGGACACACGGGGGCGGAGGGCTGGCGGTGGCGGGTGGAGGCTGTGTTTAGTGGAGAGCAGGGAGGGGTCGCTAATCTCTGCAGCCAATAGGCTTCAGTGTACAATAGAATTCTCGCCTACAAATGCCCCTAATTATAGCAAGGCTCCACCTACATGCAAAAAAGTGTCCCTAAAATTTTTTTTACAATGTTGGCAACTATGCTTTGGTAAGCTCGGAAAAGACTGGGAAGTGGCGGGAGGGGGGCACCTTTCCCGCTGCCTCTAAAAGTGATTCCATGGTGAATCCGCTGATCGCTTTTATCATATGCCAAACTGCCCACAGAAAAAAAAGATACCGGGGTTATAGTAGCTAGCTGCTGCCATAACAACAGTATTTAACAAATATGGCGTAGTTCTGTGAGTCAGCTGATAGTGAAGTTATTAGTAAACATAAAGTATAGTCAGAAATAGGTTTGTCCTCACAGGCATTGAAAATAGGCCATTGGGTCGCATTTGTACCGCTTCCGGACTGCCTAACAACACCACTTACAATTGTTAAGACAGGGAGACGATGAAGGTATACACAAGGCAGCGTTAGAGTTGGTTCACGTCTCGGTGAGGAGGAAATAATGATCATTGCAGAGGTTGGTAGTTTGATTCTTTTTAACCACCTCTGTTTACTTCTATTGAAATGCACCACATGTGTGCCGTAAGTGCACTGTAAACACCTATGGCATTCACAGCATAGTTACATACTGTAGCTACATAGTTAGTCAGGTTGAAAAAAGACACAAGTCCATCTAGTTCAACCAAAAAAATATATATTTATACAATCCTATATACACAATCCTTCACCCACAGTTGATCCAGAGGAAGGCAAAAAAAAACAGCAAAGCATTCTCCAATTTGCTACAGCAGGGGAAAAAAATCCTTCCTGATCCCACAAGAGGCAATCGGATTTTCCCTGGATCAATTTTACCTATAAATGTTAGTATCCATTTATATTATGTACATTTAGGAAAGAATCCAGATCTAAAGCAATCTACTGAGCTTGCCAGAACCACCTCTGGAGGGAGTCTATTCCACATTTTCACAGCTTTTACTGTGAAGAAACCTTTCCGTATCTGGAGATGAAATCTTTTTTCCTTTAGACATAAAGAGTGTCCCCTTGTCCTCTGTATATTTAAAGTGATTGTAAGGGTAATTTTTAAAAAATAACAAACATATCATACTTACCTCCACCGTGCAGTTTGTTTTTCACAGAGTGGCCCCCGAACCTTGTCTTCTGGGGTCCCCCAGCGGCTCTTGCGGCTCTTTCCCGCATCAGATAACCCCCTCAGAGAAGCGCTCTCCCGGGGGATTACCTTGCGGACGCGCTCCATAGAGTCCATAGAGGCCGAATGTAGGACTTGGCCCTGCCCCCCAGCGCCTGTGTCATTGGATTTGATTGACAGCAGCGGGAGCCAATGGCTGCACTGCTATCAAGAGTCGGGAGCCCATGGAGGGAGAGACAGCACGTCCCCGCTGACTGAATGAAGGGGTTCAGGTAAGTAAAACGGGGGACTAAGGGGCCGGTGACTGCCAGGTGTTTTTTACCTTAATGCAAAAACGAACCTTTACAACCCCTTTAAGGTGCAGTTGCAACATGTCAAAAGTCATCATTGCCCAAAAAGTCATCATTGCCCATTTTAGCATCATAAAACTTTTTTTAAAATAATCTTACAGTGTGTTTGAGGAGTGTCTGTGCAATGCATCCGAAGCACTCATTAATGATCTAGGCTCATTCATTTGCATTAGAGCAGGGGTCTTCAAACTATGGCCCTCCAGTTGTTCAGGAACTACAATTCCCATCATGCCTTGTCATGCCTGTGAATGTCAGAGTTTTACAATGCCTCATGGGATGTGTAGTTCCACAACAGCTGGAGGGCCGTAGTTTGAAGATCCCTGCATTAGAGGCTGCCTTAATAACAACACCTGTGTGATCTGTGTAATAAACTTTGTTATATATTTTTTTACATTTTGGTGTATTGCTAGTAACTGCTCTGCACCTTAAAATCCTACCAAAACCTTTCCCCTGTTCACATATATTATTCAGGGATGTTGGTGCCATTTTCTTGACATTGTCACCTATCCATACAAACTACCATCCATAGGAACTGCAGTCTCTGACCGTCTCCTGCAGCATGTCCGCAGTCTCTGAGCCTCTCCTGCAGCATGTCCGCAGTCTCTGAGCCTCTCCTGTATCATGTCTGCAGTCTCTGAGCCTCTCCTGTAGCATGTCCGCAGTCTCCGAGCCTCTCCTGTAGCATGTCTGCAGTCTCTGAGCCTCTCCTGCAGCATGTCCGCAGTCTCTGAGCCTCTCCTGTAGCATGTCTGCAGTCTCCGAGCCTCTCCTGTAGCATGTGTATTAATGTGCCACATTACTTGCTCAATTATTTGGGATTGCTCCACTGCTCAGTAAGTGGTAATGATGAGCAGTAACCTGTAGCAACCAATCAGTGAACAGTAGTGATCTGCTGTAATCTCTAGCAACCAATCAGTGAGCGGTAATGATGTGCTGTAACCCAAAGCAGCCAGTGAGTTGTAGTGATGTGCTGTAATCTCTAGCAACCAATCAGTGAGCAGTAATAATGTGCTGTAACCTCTAGCAACCAATCGGCAAGCAGAAATGATGTGCTGTAACATCTAGCAACTAGTCAGTGAGTGGTAATCATCGGTTGTAACCTCTGGCAACCAATTGCAATCGCTTTGTGATCTGCTGCAGTAAACTGATTTTGAGTCTACCTGCTATTGTTTGTAGGTCTCAGAACTGAGAGGGGGCGCAAGAAAAGTTTTGCCCAGGGTCCAATCAATATTAAAGATGGCCCTGGTGGTGGGGGAGGGGAGGCTAAATTCACCTTCCCCTAAGTAGAGAAAAATCCTTGCAGGGCCCAGTCTGCTGTTGCCATTTAGAGGAGTAGCCCACCTTCTCTCATTTCTTCTAGTGCACTGAAAAACCACTAGGAAACTGCTAATCCTTTAGACACATTTAGAGTACAGTTGTGTTGCTAAATATTGATTTACCTATTCTCGTATTGATTTTTCTGCTATTGATATAGAGCTGCTTATATAGATATATTTGTTTACCTTTATTACCTGAGGGCAGTTCTGCTCTGCTTAGTAAACTGCACTTTAATTGTCATTTATGCAAGTTCTTAATTATAGTCAAATAATACACAAGCTTAATGTATTATAGTAAAGTTAGTCTGTAAAATAAGGTCTGTTTTGTTAGTTTATAGCAGTAGTTTGTTATTTTATAAACTTACAGCAGGCCGTGGCCATCTTAAGTGTGGGCATCTGAAGCCAGACTGTATTTCTTCCTGGATCTCATCCTTGCAGATCTCGCACATGCTCAGTGATGCTCAGTGCAGCACAAGCAGTGTAATAGGGTTCAGGTCAAGTTTCCATAGCAACGGCAGTGTCAGAGGAAGTTGCCGCTCCTTCCCAGAAGACATTGCAAACAGAAAATGATGCGATGGGCCACGGCCAGGGAGGAGGAAGTGAAAAATGAATACAGCAGATATACAGTAGGTGCTGAGAAAAAAAATATATATTCAATTCGATTACAGTGCACAGTTTAGTGAGGGATGCTGGAGTTGCAAAAGTGGGTGGAACTCCACTTTAAGGTGTCCTGTCACCTCTAAAATAAAGTCATGCTGCAAATAAGCTGTTCAGTCACAACAAGGCCTGCTTAAATGAGCTAAGCTCTTAGCGCTGCCTGAGCACAGCAGTGTTTAGGTCCCCTGTCCCTCAAAACTGGGGTAATGTGTGTACCCCCGAAGAAACTGCTTGGTAATTTTGGGTTCCCTGTTCTGCGCCTAAACTCCAAGAACACCCTTGGCCCCTCTGACACACCTGGTTTATTGAATCACTACAGACGCACATAGCAACACCAGCATATAACCTTTCCCGTTAGTGTAGGATCTAGGCAATAAAGGAACACAATTGCTTAGGCCCCTTTCACACTGTCACGCAATTTAGCCACAATTTCAGGGAATGCCTGTGTAAACTTGAGGTCTAACTCACATCAAAGTCAGACCAAAGTAGTACAGGGAGGACTACTTAGAAGTCAGTGCAACTTGAAGTCGCACAGATATGAATGGTACTCATTGGAAATCATGGAGTATGACTTGTCATGCGACTTTGCAGTCTCAAGTCGCAGGACAAGTCGCACAAGTGTTTTAGGGGCCTTAGTGGTAGACACTATTTGACTATAATTAAGAACTTGCATAAATGACAATTAAAGTGCAGTTTACTAAGCAGAGCAGAACTGCCCTCAGGTAATAAAGGTAAACAAATATATCTATATAAGCAGCTCTATATCAATAGCAGAAAAATCAATACGAGAATAGGTAAATCAATATTTAGCAACACAACTGTACTCTAAATGTGTCTAAAGGATTAGCAGTTTCCTAGTGGTTTTTCAGTGCACTAGAAGAAATGAGAGAAGGTGGGCTACTCCTCTAAATGGCAACAACAGACTGGGCCCTGCAAGGATTTTTCTCTACTTAGGGGAAGGTGAATTTAGCCTCCCCTCCCCCACCACCAGGGCCATCTTTAATATTGATTGGACCCTGGGCAAAACTTTTCTTGCACCCCCTCTCAGTTCTGAGACCTACAAACAATAGCAGGTAGACTCAAAATCAGTTTACTGCAGCAGATCACAAAGCGATTGCAATTGGTTGCCAGAGGTTACAACCGATGATTACCACTCACTGACTAGTTGCTAGAGGTTACAGCACATCATTTCTGCTTGCCGATTGGTTGCGAGAGGTTACAGCACATTATTATTGCTCACTGATTGGTTGCTAGAGATTACAGCACATCACTACAACTCACTGGCTGCTTTGGGTTACAGCACACCATTACCGGTCACTGATTGGTTGCTAGAGATTACAGCAGATCACTACTGTTCACTGATTGGTTGCTACAGGTTACTGCTCATCATTACCACTTACTGAGCAGTGGAGCAATCCCAAATAATTGAGCAAGTAATGTGGCACATTAATACACATGCTACAGGAGAGGCTCGGAGACTGCGGACATGCTACAGGAGAGGCTCAGAGACTGCGGACATGCTACAGGAGAGGCTCAGAGACTGCGGACATGCTGCAGGAGAGGCTCAGAGACTGCGGACATGCTGCAGGAGACGGTCAGAGACTGCAGTTCCTATGGATGGTAGTTTGTATGGATAGGTGACAATGTCAAGAAAATGGCACCAACATCCCTGAATAATATATGTGAACAGGGGAAAGGTTTTGGTAGGATTTTAAGGTGCAGAGCAGTTACTAGCAATAGACCAAAATGTAAAAAAATATATAACAAAGTTTATTACACAGAATACAGTTTAAAAAGTATTTGGCTATACATATGCTATGCAGAGATAGAGACACATCTAACAAACTGATGGAACAAATGGTCAACAGTAACATGGAATGACATATCTCGACATGTTTTGCCTTTTAGGGCTTCCTCAGGGGATGTTTATTGAGAAGTAGATGCGATACTGCATAGAACAAAGTACAGTTAAAAACAGTACAAAAATTATAACACAAATAAACACAATAAATATGCTGCTGACCTCCCTGCCCAATGCTCATCGGCCATCCAACAAAGATGTTTTTACCTGCGGCTTGATGTTGAGCCAAATGAGAAAGATGAGCAGCATACACAAAGACGCCAACCGAGCCCCAGGGACAGGGCCAAGAGACCGGTCTCTGTCTAGTGAGGAAAAAGTGTGAATAAAAGACCATGTATATATGGTATGAGAGGAGGGGGAGGAGGAGGAGGAGGGGGGGGAGTGAGAAGGAAAGAAAGTGAGAGGAAGGGAGGGGGGGTTGTGTAAAGGGAGAAAAAGATGGAGGGGAAAAATGGGGGGGGAGAAATGGAAGGAAGGGGAAGGAAGAGGAAGGGGATGGATAAGGGAAGGAAGGTAGGGGAAAGAAAGGAAGGGATGGGGGGAGGAATGGGTGGGGGGAGGAAAGAAGACGGGGGGAAGAAGGGAAGGGAGGGGGGAAAGGGGGAAAAAAGCGGAGAGGGAAAAGAGGTGGGGGGGTGTGGGGGAAGAGAAAGTGGGGAGGGGAGGATAAAAGTGATGTGGAAAAGGGACGGAATGAAAGGGGGGGGGGGTGAGGGGATGGTGAAGGAATAAGGCTTGGAAATCCCTCTAGGGGTTGAAGGGGAGGGGACAGGTAATCTGGCCGTTAGGAATGTTAATAAACTGCAGGATTACAGAAAGGGTTTGAAACTAACAGTTTCATTGAGACCAGGGCATATCATGGCCTTGAGGCCATGTATCCACCTGGTCCCAAGCTGTAGTAGGGCACGGTCCACACTACCTCCTCTGGCATTCAGAGGTAGATGGTCAAGAGCAGAGAAGACCAGATGGCTTGAGATCAGATGGATACATGGCTTCAAGGCCATGATATACCCTGGCCTCAATGAAACTGTTAGTTTCAAACCCTTTCTGTAATCTTGCGGTTTATTAACATTCTTAACAGCCAGATTACCTGTCCCTGACCCTCTCTGCTACCTTTTCAGTTTGTTCGCTTGAATGGAATTCCGTCGAAGTTCCGTCGGAGAAACCGTCTGAGTTTATTACGATGGCTAAACCGGTCATGTGTACGCGGCATATGAGTTAGTACCACTTCAAACTTGTGTGATGCGGGAACCCTGCGAATCCACTGTGAGTTCCCGCATCACACCTTCACACTGCCATATGCGAACTGCTGGGAGTATCAATACAATGTTAATGCCACCCCCATTTCAGTTTGCATATCGCACTGCGAACTGACAGTTCAGACATGAATCGCATCACATGGGTGTGAACACCCATGCGATCCGATTCTGTTGCGTACCAAAAAAAGGGTCCTGTGCGAGTTTGATCCGAATGCGATGTGAATTCAGCCATACTATCTGTATGGCTGAAATCGCATCATACAGACATTTCATTTGATTTGCATTGCAATCTCACAGAGCGCACTAATGTTAACCGGCACTTAATGCACCTGTGACAAACCGTCTTCTTTTTTTTTCTTTTTTTTTTCTTTTTCCAATTCTGTAAACCATGAGCTTCGGTTCGCACTGATGTGATGCGGGAAATGCACAAGATTTGCCACGTTTTCCAGCATCACATTGCACTGCATAGCAATTGCACAGTGTCCATGCGATCTGCTGTGGGTGTCAATGTTAGATTAACAACACCTGAAACAGTTCACAAAACATAGTGTGATTGCCATAACTGCATCGCATGGGTGCACGCGAACACCTATGCAATGCGATTCAAATTCGGAAAACAAAAGGGTCCTGCACCATTTTGGGGCAGATGCGATTTGAGCCATACATTGGCTCAAATCGCACTGCACAGACATAGCATGTGATGTACACAGGCATGCTGTGGGAATCACATGCGGTGTTTAGCATGCGCCAGTGTGAACCCAGGCTCGAACAAAAACTTTTTGACCTGTTTCATTAGGGTAATGCAAAACACAAACTGGGAAATAAGGAGTTAAAGTTTAGGCTGTAAAAAAGGGGGGAGAAAGTTATTGGTTTATCTAACCCTGTTTTGGTGCACTTCGGAAGAATTTTGCTTGCTATATCATGTGATACTGATTTTATGATGTTATATATACACTGTATTACCATTGTACCATTGTTACATGTTGTATCTGTTATACTCTACTGTATCCTTTTGCAATCAATAAAATTCCAAAAATGTCCACCATTTTACTTTTTGGCTACCACATGCCTCATATAAAGTCCCACCCCCTAGCTTTCTCCCCCCTTTTTGATGCATGACAGGGATGGAAATATGCGGCCTTACCAGGCCACGTTTTCATTTAAAGTCCCAAGGGATGGAACAATTGGCCTTACCAGGTCATAGGTTCATCTAAAGTCCCTAAACCCCAATTTTTATCCAATATTAGATATAGGGATGGAAGCACGTGGTTAGGCTTCAACTTATCAACTGCATTACCTTCCTTGCAACCTTTCATTCTATGATAATTCTCTTTGATCCGTTTAAAAATATTCCATCTGTAGTTATCCTGCTATTTATCTGTCTTTATAATTTACAATTCTTAATTTACTTTATTTTACCTTTCACTACTTTTCTCTATTGTTATCCCATACTCTTTCAAGGTATTTTGGCTATGCTCTGGTCCGCTCATGGGGGCGGTGTGAACTAGGCTGGGCTGCCTGCCGCCCGTGTTGTTCTCCTTGTCCGGGAGCTGTGATGCGTCTGGCGGGCCTCCTCCCACCTCTGGCTCCTTCCATGCCTGAGGGGGCGTGGGCACCGCCACTGCGCGTCAACGTCACGGACCCCACACTGGACATCCGGCGCTCTGGAGGCGTCTGTGGCGTCCATGCTTGCGGTTGCCACGTTCGCGAGCAGATTGGGGGATGTTTGGTGGCGTTGGGTCAGGCACTGGCCACCGGATCCTTCCCACCCCCTTCCTCCCCCCCGTTCTGCTGCGCTGGCGTGACGTCGGCGGCGTCATCGCCGCGGCCCCTATATAGGCATCTCTTGGTATGGTTCTCTCGTTCATTCCATTTCAGCACTTTGGCTGTCATCCTTCACTTAGGTTCCCAACCTGGTTCTCCTCATTCACTTTCCTACACTTGCCTTTGTATATAGTCTCACAATGGTCTACTCTCCATCCTAGGTTGCCCTGTGTTTCACTGCCTGCCTTGGTCGATGCCTGTTAGGGGGCTTCGGACGAGATGTCTGCCACGGCTCCCGGTTGGGAGCACTTGTTCGGACGGCCCTTGGTGCCCGGCATCACACCGCTAACATACGAACCACAGTAAGTCATCAGGCCTTTGGTTTAGGGGTTCCCACCCCACCACTGTAAACTTTGCATATATTTTACCAACTAGTTCATCTTTCTTACTTATAGACACATCTTGTGCTTGCTCCTGACGAGTGGCCCTCTAGCCATGAAAGAGCTGCCATACGCCATGTTCTCAATTTACATTACCTGGATACCAAGTTTACCCTTAATACCCTTTCTTTGGACCAATGAGGTCATAGACTCTGCAAGTATTATTATGCGTTATTGGTCTATCTAACCCTGTTTTGGTGCACTCCGGAAGAAGTTTGCTTGCTATATCATGTGATACTGATTTTATGATGTTATATATACTGTATTACCATTGTACCATTGTTACATGTTGTATCTGTTATACTCTACTGTATCCTTTTGCAATCAATAAAATTTAAAAAATGTCCACCATTTTACTTTTTGGCTACCATGTGCCTCATATAAAGTCCCACCCCCTAGCTTTCTCCCCCCTTTTTGATGCATGACAGGGATGAAAATATGCGGCCTTACCAGGCCACATTTTCATTTAAAGTCCCAAGGGATGGAACAATTGGCCTTAACAGGTCATAAGTTCATCTAAAGTCCCTAAACCCCAATTTTTATCCAAAGTTTAGGTTGCGTCAGCTGACCTTTTAGGTTTCTAGTTCAACATGACTTTTTTTTTTTTGTTACTTTTATTTTACATTTTAATTCCCATTCTCTGCACCTGTCCAGGAATAGTGACACATCTGGGCACTGATTTCAAAAGAAAAGGTGTTTTTAAACCTTTCTGAAAGTTTGTGAGTTATGTCCGTTTGGTTCTGATACAAATAAAGTTAGGTAAGGAAAAAAAAAGTCTGATTACCCATAAATACCCTCACCTGTGCACAGGTGGCTTCAAACAGGCAAGCCATTGCACTGCCTAGATCATCCTTTCTCTGCCTTTTAACTTCAGGGATTGGCAGCGCGCCCCCCCCCCCCCCCTTATGGTGAATGTGTGGGAAGCATGCTTCCCCTCCCCCTTATTGTGAATGTGTGAAAAGCATGCCCCCCCCCCCCATTGTGAATTTGTAGGAAGCATACTCCCCCCCCCCCCATTGTGAATTTGTGGGAAATATGCTTCCCCCGTATTGTGAATGTGTGGGAAGCATGCATCCCCTCCCCATTGTGAATTTGTGGGAAGCAGCCCCCCCAGTGTGAATTTGTGGGAAGCAGCCCCCCCAGTGTGAATTTGTGGGAAGCAGCCCCCCCATTGTGAATTTGTGGGAAGCACGCTCCCCCCCCCCACCCACTATTGTGAATGTGTGGGAAGCACGCTTCTCCCCCCCCCCCTCCATTGTGAATGTGTGGGAAGCCCTTTTTCTCCCCCACCCCCTATTGTGAATATGTGGGAAGCACGCTCCCCTCCCGCTATTATGAATGTGTGGGAAGCATGCCTCTCCCCTATTGTAAATTTGTGGGAAGCAACCTTATCTTAGCAACTAATCAGCCACTTAACATGAAAATGTGACCAGACTCCCACCCTCCTGTACCTCCTGCTGTCTGAAGTAGGACTGGTAGCATTGACGTAAGGGGAAGGATCTGTGATGGCTGCTGGCCAGTAAGGATGAGCTCAGGCGTATTCACAACCCGCACATGCAGAGCCCGCCAGGAAGTCGACACTGCACATCGCTAATCACAGGCAGTGAGACATTTCTCGATCTCTGCAGCTGTAAATTGGGAAAATGTCTCGCTGCCTGCAATTATCGTGGTGCAGTGCTGACTTCATGGCGGGCTCTGCATGTGTGGGTTGCAAACACGCCTGAGCTCATCCTTACTGGCCAGCCCAATATAATAGGCTAAGCTGCAGGTGTCTTTATCTGCAATATCGTGCAGGTGTGGCAGTGGTTATTCCTTTGTGTTACAAGGCTGTGTACGCATGACCCAAAGTGCAACATTGCTGCTTATTTTGCCTTTTGAATGCATTAACTTTTCATTCTTGATAGAGCAATATTTGTATGTGAAATGAATTGATGTATGACAATGCTAGTTGCTGGGCTGTCATGCTGGTGTTCTTTAAATCCAGTCAAGTATGCAGATTGGGGCTTTTATCCAAGATCTGTATACTTGACAGGGGGTGAGTGACAACAAGCTCTAGGAAGCCAGCATTGTCAGTAGGTCAGCGATGCTAGAGCCCACATTTCTCATAAGTTTATGGTAGCTATTTTGATATATGCATTCAATTTCAGTGGGTATGATGCCATTTTTTGTTTTGTTCTTTAGCTCCTACTGGGAATGGAAAGCTCAAAGCAATGTGGAATTTCCTCTGTGGCCCTGCAGTGTCAAATGGTAGGTTCCCATACAAACACTTGGAAGTTGTTTGGGTTTAGCCACACATTTATGTGGACTCAGTGTTAAATTGCTAATTGAGTTATGAACTGTTATCATAACTCATGGGCTTGGGTTTAACCACTTGTTGGTGG
Source organism: Aquarana catesbeiana (assembly GCF_042186555.1). Classification (NCBI taxonomy): domain Eukaryota; kingdom Metazoa; phylum Chordata; class Amphibia; order Anura; family Ranidae; genus Aquarana; species Aquarana catesbeiana. The sequence goes on from NC_133332.1 coordinate 66,164,491, forward strand.
TCTCCAGGTTCTGGGGTCTAGGAGTGAAAAGTCCTAGTTCAGTTTGAAATCTCTAGCACTCCTGGGCTGGCTGACTGAGCCTTCCTTGTAGTTCGGTTTAGACAGTGTCGCTTGCCCCACCGTGTCATACCGAGACACCTGGTTGGTTTCTTTCACTCTCCTCTGGGGTCTTTCTGCAAAGGAGATGGACTGCCACTAGGCTTTTAACTCTCTGATCCCTCTTGGGAAGTCTACAGAGAGCTTGGGCCCTGGGTCTCGCTCTCTGGAAGTAAAGGGCCTGCTGTTCTTAGATGGTCTGAACTTTCTATTTTGAATGGTGTTTGGCTAACTGGCTGGTCGATGGGCTTCTCTGTAGCAGAGGACTTGGAGACTGGGTCGATCCTGGTCCTTGCTGGATCGGGGGGGGGGGGGTGGGCAGTGCCCAGTCCTTTGTGAAGGTGGGGGCTAGGACTGAATTCAGTCTTTTTGCCCTCTGCTGCAGTGCAGCTTGGAAGCTGGTCTAGGAGGTCAATCATGGTCATCATAGGAATGGGAGGGTTACCTTTGATTGCACATCCTTTCTTCCTCGGAATACAGTGTCGGTCTTGGAATGGTTCTTGGTCTTTCTTGGTTAGAGTATGAGGGCACCATGCTAGAGTCAACAGATACTTTGGCCAGACCAACACTGGCACTCTATTCTTGGGTCAGACTTTTTGGTATTGGGTTAGATACCTTATCATCTTAGGGGGTTAAGGGTCTGGCACGTACCATTCCCACAAAATGGCAACACTTCAACATTTTCATTGGCTAAATTCACTCAAAGATATCTCATTATGAAACTTTTCTGCTTTGTTAATGTATTTAAATGCTTACAAAATATAAAGTTATTTTATAATTACAAATTATAAATTGTGTTTATGGGGTTCTAATGCCTACTTTTTATTTTGTATCTGGTGAGGTGCCCATCAAGGCTGAACTATGGCAACACTGCGAACAGATGACAAATTAAAGGTATGTATTAAATTTGGCTTCTAAATGCAGTAATCTATTGGACAGTTTAAGTGAAATGTGTTTTTATACAGCGTTTAGGTACCAAATCCAGGTATCTTATAATTTTTTTTTCCCCTTTCCATGATTAATTAGTAGAAGTCTATCCTGAAGCAGTTCCTCAAATTAGCTGGGTTACAATAAACCATTGGTCTCACTGGGGCCAGATGTGATCCTTTGCTTGCCTTATCTGGGCCTTGAGGCATAATTCCTGCCACTGACAAACAATGGGGCAGTATTCCTTCCACTCACAAACATGGGGCACCATTTCTCCCCGACACCAACTATTTCTCCTATAATACCTAAAGATTTGGCATGGTTTTTGCTCGGTGGGCAAATTTCAGCCACCCTAGATTCTCAAGGACAGTAAATTGACCTTGTAGAAAGTTTGAAGTCCCCTGCGGTAGACCTTTTAATTGCTAGGTAGGAAAGGTTGCTGCAATTTTTCTAATTGATGGCACAGGGAAACACCACACTAATGTGCTTTAACATATATATTGATATATGAAAAGGTGACCCGGACTCCCACTCGCCTGTGCCTTCTGTCCTGTTTGAAGTAGGACTGGCAACACTGATGTAAGGGGAAGGATCTGTGATGGCAGCTGGCCAACCCAATATAAGAGGCCAAGCTTCATGTGTCCTTATCTGCAATATCATGCAGGTGTGGCAGTGGTTATTGCTGTGTTGCAAGTCTGTGTACGAATGACTCAAAGCGCAAAATTGCTGCTTATTTTGCCTTTGAATGTGTTAACTTTTCATTCTTGATAAAGCAATATCCGTATATGAAATGACAATGCTAGTTGCCTGGCTGTCATGTTGGTGTTCTTTAAATCCAGAAGTATGCAGATTGGGGGCTTTTATCCAAGATCTGCATACCTGATGGGGTAAGTGACAGCAAGATCTAGGAAACCAGCCTTTTCAGTAGGTCAGCAATGCTAGAGCCCACATTTCTCATAGCCATTTTGATATCTGCATTCAATTTCAGTGGGCATGATGCCATCCATTTTGTTTGTGTGGGTTTTTTTGTAGTTCCTACTGAGAATGAAAAGCTCAAAGCAATGTATCTCTTCTGTGGGCCTGGTAGGTTCCCATAAAAACACTTGGGAGTTGTGAGCTTTTATCATAACCCCTGTTTAGGTTTAGCCACACATTTTTGTGGACCCAGTGTTAAACTGCTGCATAAGTTATGAACTGTTATCATAACTCACGTGCTTGAGTTTAACCACTTGTTGGTGGTCACCGGGTTCTGGGGTCTAGGAGTGAAAAGTCCTAGTTCAGTTTGAAATATCTAGAGGAGATTGAGCTCCTAGGCTGCCGATTGAGCCTTCCTTGCAATTCGGGTTAGACAGTGTTGCTTGCCCCTCGTTATACCGGAAAACTCAGTTGTCTTTCACTCTCCAGAAGGTTACTGGGAGTTCTTTCTGCCAAGGAGATGGATGACTGTGCTAGGCTTTAACTCTCTTGGGAAGTCTACGGAGAGCTTGGGCCCTGGGTCTCGTTCTCTGGAAGAAAAGGGTCTGATGTTCTTAGACTGTCTGAACTGTTGATGGGCTTCTCTGTAACGGAGGACTTGGAGATTGAGTCAATCCCAGTCCTTGCTGAATTGGGGGGTGAGTGTCCAGTCCTTCGCGAAGGTCGGGGCTAGGACAGATTTAGTCTTTTTGCCCTCTGCTGCAGTGTGGCTTGGAAGTTGGTCTAGGAGGTCAATCGTGCCTCATCATGGGAATGGGAGGGTTATCTTTGACTGCACATCTTTTCTTCCTGTGAATACAGTGTCAGTCTTGGAATGGTTCTCTGTCTTTCTTGGTTAGAGTATGAGGGCACGATGCTAGAGTCAACAGATACTTTGGCCAGACCAACACTGGCACTCTATTCTTGGGTCAGACTTTTTGGTATTGGGTTAGATACCTTATCCTCTTAAAGGGAGAAGGGTCTGGCAGCACATGCCATTCCCACAAAATGGTAACCTTTCAACATTTTCATTGGCTAACTTCAATCAAAGGTTTAAATTGTCGTTTTGAAATATCTTATTATGAAGCTTTACTGCTTGTTTACACTTAAAGCAGTGGGCAGACATCCGCAAAAATTAAAAGCCAGCAGCTGCACATACTGCAGCTGCTGACTTTTTTAATAATCGGACACTTGCCTGTCCCGGAATCCAGCGATGTCAGCACCACAGCTGATGTTTCAATCAGCTGTCAGGTGCATGCCGCCTCCATTGCAAGTAAGGGAACCCGGTGGGAACCCTACTGCACATTCGCACATTCTCAACTCCTCTCTCCTACTGGCCCAGAGGCTGGGGAAGGAGGAGGGAGCCGAGCGGTGACGATACCTGTGGCTGAGGCTTCCGGAAGGGGGAATAGGATGCCTGTATTAGAAAGGAGTACAACGAGTGGAAGTTCCACTTTGCGGTGGAACTCCACTTTAATTAAAATTAAATTTGCTTCTCCTTTCACCTCTGTTACCATACGGAAATTATTTAAATTGTCGTCAATTAAATGCTTCTATTATGATGCTTTACTGCTTGTTTACACTTAATGAAAACTTACTTTTGCTGCAACTTTCACCTCTGAAACTGTTGTGGTCACCATACTGAAATAAATGCACCTCTTGTGGCTTTATTGGAGGCAATAAGGTCTGCTTTATTTGCTGCCTTTGCGTTTCTAGTGTCTGTTTTAAAAGACTGAACTGTCTACTGCAAGTTTGGTAAGTAGGTAACGCGTTTATATCTAAAGTACTTACAAAATGGTTTATAAATTGGATGCATTAAGGTGAAAAAACGCAAACCTTTACGACCCCTTTAACACTACTAGAAAGTCTATCCTGAAAGCAGTTCCTCAAACTAGTTGGGTTACAATAGACCAGTGGTCTCACTGCAGCCAGATGTGCTCCTTTGCTTGCCTTATCTGGGCCTTGGGGCATAATTCCTGCCACTGACAAAGACAGTATCTCTTCCACTCAAACATGGGGCATTATTTCTCCCATGAAACCAACTATTTCTCCCCTAATACCTAATGATTTGGCATGGTTTATGCTCATTGGGCACATTCCAGCCCCCTTAGATTCTCTAGGTCAATTTACTGTAATTTTACAAAGTTTGGAGACCCCTGCTGTAGACATTTATTGCTTGGGTATGAAAGGTTGCTGCAATTGCATTAACAGATATTGCTACAATAGCCAGCTATAACTTCAGTCTTAGTAAAACTAATCTGTATAGGAATAAAAACCTAAAGAAAACTAATGCAGCCACCACCTCCTAAAAAAATATTGGTGAGCTTAAATTTTTTTTTTTTACTTTAGTATGGCACCACACTCCCTGTGTGCAGTTCTGTAGGAGCCAGATAAATTTAGGTGCCAGTGTTTTAAACTTACAAAGCTTATGGGTGGAACATGTAACGTGTTCCTGAAGGTGAGTTTATCCTTTTTAACCCTTTCATAGCCAAAGCAGTTTGTATTTTTGTACAGGTTAAAATGTGTTAAAGCCTGAAGATTACATAACCCCCAACCAACCAGGTGGAGGTGCGGGTCGTCCCAGGAGCTCTGTGCAGTACTTTTCATATAGTGGATATCCAGTGGGGACCTTTATTACATCAAGGGACAGGGAGTCCCCATCTCCTTGTATGCAAGTAGCTCCTGTGGATTGGGACACGTGGAAGGATACTGGCACCCATATAACCGGAGAGACAGGATTAACATCATACGCTCGTACCCCTGCAGGGGTGGAGTGCTCCGGTGAGTGTAACCACATTGGGGGGTGATTACCAGTGATTACAGCATGGTTCTTGACCACCAAAGAAGAAGTTTCTGCACAATTTCTACGGGGTTTTGCTGCACGGCACATTATACTACTGTTATGAACACTTTGCAACAAACAGTATATGGGATTATCTTTGATACATTGTTGCGGTTTTTACACATTATTAATGATTTACTATTTTAAATGGTTTTTTGCACATCAATGCACAATGGTTTGATAACCACAGTTTTTGGCACTTGTCACTTTATATTTATTAATTAGTAGATTTATATATGTTATGCAATGATGATGATTTAAAATTTGTGTTGTTGTTTACACATATAGTAGCAAATTCCCTTTATCACTTAATAAGGATTTTTTACTAATATAGAGATACATTGATTTTTGGGAGTTTTGTATTATAACAAATTTCTTCACTTTTAACAAGCAATTATATTACACATTTGAGCACTTGTTTAATTTACAGCCACACCCTTTGCTCTAACACAGCGCCACTCCCTATATTTTGACTTTCAATTTGTTTGGGGGATCACTTAGGTGTCCCCTTCTTACATAGGGGGGCTGCAGATGTAAATCAGTCTGTAAGCGCGGATCTGTCGTTATATTTAGTTTTCACCAGTTATAAGCTTTTGTTCTAACTCTTGGCTTGGGTTAGCCTCACAAACTGTGTGGACCCACAAATTCATTTAGGATGATAGTCTAGCTTGGTTTGCTAGGTTTCACCAGAGTTCTGATCTTTTGTTCTAACTGTTGGCTTGGGTTAGCCACACACTTGTGTGGACCCACAAATGAATTTAGGAGGATAGTCTAGCTTGGTTTGCTAGGTTTCACCAGAGTTATGAGCTTTTAATCATAACTCTATCATAACCTTTGGATTTTGGGGTCTAAGAGCAAAGTTCTTGCTCAGTCAGATGTCCCTGGGTAGAAAATTGCTCCTGGGTTGTGGGTTGAGCTTTGTTGGGGCGGGGCACTGTGACACTGCTACTTCAGACTCTGTTTCTAGGAGCTTTTTCTGCCATATACAGGGATAGATGGCTGAGCATTTATTTTACTCTAAAACCTCTTGGGAAAGTCTCCAGAGAGCCCCTGCTCTCCAAGTAAAAGGGTCTGCTGTTCTGAGACTGTCTTGCCTTTCCTATTATGAGCTGTGATTGGGAAAGTGGGCTGGTCGATGGGCTTCTCTGTAGTGGAGGACTTGGAGACTGGGTCAGTCTCAGTCCTTGCTGGATTGGGGGGGCGAGTGCCTAGTCCTTCATGAAGGTCGGTTCTAGGGCTGATTCAGTCTTTGTGCCCTCTGCTGCAGTGCGGCTTGGAAGTTGGTCTAGGGGCTCAATCATGGCTCATGATGGGAATGGGAGGATTCTTTGACTGCACGTTCTTTCTTCCTGGGAATACAGAGTGTTGATTTGGAATGCTCCTTGGTGTTTCTTGGTTGGAGTATGAGGGCACCATACTAGAGTCAACAAATACTTTGGACCAGGCCAACATCAATACTCTTATTCTTGGATCAGACTTTTTGGTATAGTGTTTAGAATACTTATGCCCTTAAGGGAAAAGGGTCTAACACATGCCATTCCCATTTAACACAAATAGGTTTAAATGGTTGGTTTTACTGTTAAGCTCCACTAAGGCAGTTTAACAGATTGCACATTATTTTGTTCTCAGGGCACTTTAGCCCCATGTAGAGTATTTTCTTGTAGAGCCCTGAAGCCCATTCTAGTGGTGTTTATATACAATGGCCGTGATTCCCCTTTGCTGGTCATTTTATGCCTGCCCCGGTGCAGTGAAGAATGCTAATTATTTTCTGTTGGTTGTAGGCTTTGGTCCCATTAGCGCAGCATCATTTTTTTCTGTTAGACCCTAGAGCAGTTAAAGGGATTTTAAAAATATTGGTTGATTCACTGCTGGTTCTTCAAGAGCCCAGCCAGGAATGCATTTTATGGTTTTGCAATGTCTGATTGTCACATCCATGTGAACTGGGCCTTACAGTGGAGTTGATGTGTTAACTTGTTTTAAAGGCCTTTTATCCTTTGTGTTTTTAATGGTACCTCCATTTCATTCAGATGGCTGGCTGAGCAACTCTGCTAGGTTCTGGCAAGATACTGCTGATGTGGGAAATTGGTAAGCATCCATACATAATATTTCTAGGAAATCTTTTTGTAAGGGGTACAATGGTAAATACGTGAAGGGTTTATTCCTTTGATCTGTCCTTTAGACAATGCTTATTATAAGCTTAACAAAAGCAATGGGGGGGGGGAGAATAGACAGAAAAAGAGGGTTGTGTTTTTATTTTTGTCAAGTGTCTGGTCCACATGCTCTCTTTCATTCAGAATCTTTTTCTAAATACTCAATACTAGCTTTCTGCAGTTCATTTATGGACACCCTATGGCTGGAAATGGATTGCATACAGACTATTGAAGGACTGAGCCAACATTGGCACTATTCAATTTCCATCCAGCATCGGGTATAATTAAACTTTTTACACTTTCACTATCCTTTATTAGTTAATGGAGATGTCCAGGAACTCTGTTTGGTACAGTGTATATTCAGACCCTTCCTAAACATCACAAAGCAGGGAGAGCATGTAGGAATTTTTAAGAAAGTTGGGTGCTTTTAAATATTACTGGCTTCACCTTCCTAAGCTATGTTAATGGCAACATTTAATAATTCTGAAAGTAGGTGTAATGCGAATATGGCTGGAAATATACTTTAAAGACTTGGCTTGGAAATGTTTTGTATCTAACCCTATACCTTTCCTCTTTTTAGCTGCTGTCTCCATTCTGCTCACCTATACTTGGAGTGTTTGTATGCAAGCAAGGCCGAGGCGTCCCAGAGACGTCATTTTTATCACTTAGCCTGATTTTACTTGCTTTTTATTTTTTCTGTGGTTGCTTTAGGCCAGTGATGGTGAACCTTGGCACATCAGATGTTTTTGGAACTACATTTCCCATGATGCTCATGCACTTTGCAGTGTAGTTGAGCATCATGTGAAATGTAGTTCAAAAACATCTGCGGTGCAAAGGTTCCCCATCACTGCATTAGGCAGATGCCTTTCCGATTCCTTAAAGGGCCAGCCTCTTACCATTGTAATGCGGCATAAAAACCATTATACGTGGCTAAATAAATGTTGACATGATTTACCATGAGAAATGTCTTCAATCCTTTCTTTACGATGTGTTTTTAACTAGATGGTGGTGGGCAGTGTGCTTGCACTTAGATTGAATTACCATTTAATCGGAATACTATAGACAATTCAGGGGGCAAAGAACCTCCTCACTGCTTCTTTCTGGGCTCCTGCGACACTGAAAGGAGTTGGTGACTCTGGACTTCTGATGTCACAACCTCTGACTCAGATAATCAGAGGAAGCTTTGTATGCATTGCTAGAATATGTCACTTTCTCTGATTGGCTGAGCGCCGATTAGATACTGTAGTACAGGGATATGCAATTAGCGGACCTCCAGCTGTTGCAAAACTACAAGCCCCATCATGCCTCTCCCTCTGGGTGTCCTGTTCGTGGCTGTCAGAGTCTTGCTATGCCTCATGGAACTTGTAGTTCTGCAACAGCTGAAGGTCCGCTAATTGCATATCCCTGCTCTAGTATGTTCCGGGTATGAGAGGAAGTCTCGGCTCCAACCAGGAACAGTGTGGTATGCTGGATGTAGCTTTATACCGCATATCCAGAGAATGAGTATTCCTAAAAAGGACTTTAGAGGCATTGGTATCTATACAAAAAGTATTGAAACGTAATTAAAGTGTAGCAAAGATATTTAACAAAACATGTTGAAAACATGATGGTTAAGACAGCAAAAAATTGGAATGTATACAAGTCTGTGTATATGGACACCAATATTACAGGGGTGAAGGATTACATTTTACTGTGTGCTGTAATATTGGTGTCCATATACAAAGATTTGTATACCTTTTTGGGGATACTCATTTTTTGTTCATGATATTTTGGATGTTGCATTGTATCTATGAGAAGCCATTCACCCACCACCCTTTTTTGTGTACATCCAAAGAGGGACAGTTTGATTGGGCCAGCTTAGCCCAAACAAACTATGTAAAATGTTTCAAAAGCTTCAAAATTCTTTGCAATGGGCCTGTGTCCACACTGCAAGGGTTCATTGCTTTTCTTTTGTCTAGAGAAGAAAAACACTTTCACTTTATCTGATCCTCCACTCCCTCGGCAGATGGCACTCTCCTACGTTCCAGTGGTGGACTGTCCAAATGCGTCATCACGTCCATTGCAGGCCTATAAACCCTGCTTTGGTCATGATGTCAGGATCCTAGACAGCATGAGAGAGAAAGAGCTGTGGGGACTGATCTAAATACTGGAGGAGCACAAGATTAGGAATGTAAATTTTTCTCTAGTCCTCTTCCAGGACGGCACAAACTCATCTATGTGGTCTTTTATTAAACTCTAGTATCTTTAAACTATAGAAGTTTAATAGGTTTATAGTTACATGGTAAAGACTTACATAGTTACATAGTAGGTGAGGTTGAAAAAAGACACAAGTCCATCAAGTCCAACCTATGTGTGTGATTATGTGTCAGTATTACATTGTATATCCCTGTATATTGCGGTCATTCAGGTGATTATCTAATAGTTTGCTGAAATCTATGATCTGTGGAAAACTCATCCAGGCGGTGTGAGAGTGGGAGGGACTGAACCGGGAACGGAACCCGCTCAGAAGTCTCCCCTGTCCCCCGTCAAAGCGATCGCACAGCGATCAAGGGCAGAAAGACCCAGGACCCAATAAAAGATCCATGAAAGGCATGGTCCCTACATGGTTGCATATCCTGCGGTGAAGGTGAACTAACGAGACTGAGCTGATCACTCAATCTGAAGCCGAATCAAACTGACAACAAAGAATGCGAGTGGGAGGTGGAATGATGTTTTACCTGTGAGGATTGGACATACATCATTGCATCCTGAGTGAGCCCAGGAGTGGCCCCAATGCGTGTTTTGACACTGTTTAACTACCGTGTCACACGAATAGAGGTGAGCGCAAGCACAAGTGGGGGATCACGGGAGAGCACATCCAGCTTGTTGTGATTTGGACACTTTTCAGGAGAAGCTTGATGAACACTTAATTCATGGACACTGTTTTCTTGCACTTCTTTGTTTCAGTTTGAATCTACTGATCGTATTTTGTTTGGACACTTGATTGTCACAGGATTTGCACTTATTAATTAGGTCTATATTCATGCATAATGCACTTTCAGCATTTTATATAAGGATTGCACTTTTATGTTGATGCACTTTGTGAATTTTATATATAAGGATTGCACATTATATATATATATATTTTTACATGTATGTTTTTATTAGCATACTAATTATGGTTTAACATTTTTGCACAATTAGTTTATATTTTATGCTCAGTTTATATATATTCATATTTTTTTCAATTCACATTTTTAGCGCGAGCACAATTGATTTTATTTATATTCAAATACACGGAATGAAACGTGGTGAAGTGTTTGCTGCTTTAAATATAGTTGTTTTACTCCTTAGAGGCATTGGTCCACTTGTGGCTCGCAAGAACCCCACCTGTTTGTTTGTATGTAATAGTTTCTTGAAGCTATCAATGCTCCCCGCTGAGACCACCACCTGTGGAAGGGAATTCCACATCCTTGCCGCTCTTACAGTAAAGAACCCTCTACGTAGTTTAAGGTTAAACCTCTTTTCTTCTAATTGTAATGAGTGGCCACAAGTCTTATTAAACCTTTGAACCCTTTTTTAAAGGGACTGGGCACTCGCCCTGCGCCAATCCAGTGGTACCATTCCTTTAATTAACGAGTCACTAAAAAATTGAAACAATGGCTTTGAAATTACTTGATATACTGTCCTTGTTCCATTTATTAAAAAAGGCGGTTTAGTTTACTGAATCAGCCCCAGATCCTACACCACAATAGAAATATGTGTATTCTAGAAAGTTTATCAATCAGCAGATAAAAATGCTCCAAACACCTGGTGTTAGCATGGTTGTTATGGTGTCAGGATGATTGAAGCACATTATTTCTATTACATTGTAATCTAAAATTAAATCATGCAACTCACTATAATGCGGAATCGGTGGGACCCCTGAGTGTCACCTGCCACGTCGCCTGCCCCCAGCAGAGTCCCTCCTTGCATCAGGTGCCCCTGGCAGAGTCCCTCCTTGCATCAGGTGCCCCTGGCAGAGTCCCTCCTTGCATCAGGTGCCCCTGGCAGAGTCCCTCCTTGCATCAGGTGCCCCTGGCAGAGTCCCTCCTTGCATCAGGTGCCCCTGGCAGAGTCCCTCCTTGCATCAGGTGCCCCTGGCAGAGTCTCTCCTTGCATCAGGTGCCCCCCTGTACATGGTAACCCCCCTACTAGTTACTAATATTTACTACTCTACTACCGGGGTATGCAGCTGCACCTATGCCAAGATGTTTGGATCATTCTTCAGCCAAATGCTGTTGCTTTTTTGAAGGCTAGAAGTTTTTTTTTTTGTTTTTTTGTTTTTTCTTTAAGTAAAGCATTTAAAAACATATTCCCAGTGTGCCAGCCAACTAATCTTTCTCTGACACTGTGTGTGCATCTACCATACTAAAGTGTACCCTCCTACAGGCTGTACGTTACCGTTACATCGTGCTGGCCTGCCCTGGGCTTTGGCACAAGAGCAAGGCAAACTCCACGAGCGGCGCCGTGTGTTCAGTTGGGGGGGGGGCTGATCTGTGCAGCTAACACAGCTTCAGAATTGTGACAAGAGAAGCTGATTGGCTGCACAGATCGAGCCCTCTCCACTGAACACAAGGTGAATGATCTAGCGCCAGCGGCCATTTTGTTGGAGCAAGCTGCTGCAGAGCCAAACATTCCCGATTTCCCTGGACAAAAGGCAAAATCCGAATCAGGACAGCCTCCGATCGGTACGAGGGTCCCAAAATCGGGATTGTCCAGGGAAAATCTGGACTGTTGGCAACTATGCCAAAGCAATCGGTAAGCCCGGAACTGATCCGATGTGGCCGATGGTTATGCAGGAAGTCGAGTGAGGGCAAGATAGCATAGCCCCCCATTCAGCTCTATGCCCTTAGAGGACCGGAGAGACCTCCGACGTCACTTCCAGTTCTCAGGCCTAATGACATGCTTTTTATTTATTTATTTATTTTGAAGTCAGGGGATGTTTACATTCCTTGTAATAGGAATAAAAGTGATAAAAAAATGTAAAAAATAAAGGGACAGTGTAAAAATAAAAATTAAAAAGTAAAATAAAGAAGAAAAAAAAAGTAAAGCGCCCCATCCCTCCGTGCTCGCAAGCAGAAGCGAATGCATACGTAAGTCGTTCCTGCATATGTAAACAATGTTTAAACCACACATGTGAGGTATCGCCGTGATCGTTGGGGCAAGAGCAATAATTCTAGCACTAGATCCAGGAACCTGTAAAAAATTTTAAAGAGTTGCCTATCGAGATTTTTAGGTACCATAGTTTGTCATAGTCCACGAGCGTGCGCAATTTTAAAGCATGACATGTTGGGTATCTATTTACTCAGTGTAACATTATCTTTCAAAGTAAGATCATTGTAGATCAAAGTAGATCATTGCACAAAGCCTGATGAAGAGCATGGAATGCTTGTAACTGTACAGTAGCATGTAACCATTTTATGGCTTGAAGAGCATCTGATATAAATACATTTTTGCATTGGAGAACGTATAGTGTTTGGGGGTTCTAAGTAATTTTCTAGCAAAAAATACTAATTTAAACTTTTAAAGAAAAAATTCCAGAAAAGTCCTGTTCAGACAAATTTTGTCACAGAATTATCTCAAAGATGTACACGTGCAACATAATCAATTTACTCCAACAGCGAAGAGGTCATATTTGCCTCCGTTTTTCTTATCACCAATATGGTGGTAGTTTCTTATGAATTTGTTTCAACAATAGCCCTGTACAATAAAAGAATCACAAATAAGAACTATCTGAATTTGTCACATGTGTCAGTACCAACAAAAAAAGGTGCAGGATTTTTATGAATTTGGTGCAAGGCTTCCGACTACATACACTGCCAGAAATGTGTCGCAAGTGTCTTATTGAATTGTCCACAATGTGCATTGCCACTATTTTTTTTGTAAAAAAAAAAAAAAAGGGGGCAGAAGCAATTAACCCCAACAGGAATACACCACACTACTGTGCACAATGTTACGCATGCGAACAGGCTCTTAACGTCTAAATAAAAATTTTAAGTACTGAGTAAGACATTCACAGCAAGCTTTAATTTTTATTACCTTTACGCTAGCAGTGAAAAATATTTTGTTAATTGCTGCACACCATAGTGCTCGTCTGTTTATGTCGGATTACTTTTTATCTGTGAAATAAGAACATATTTATTAAAACTCCTACCAGGTAAAATCCCGTCAGTTTTTGTATATACAATATGTCTGTTTGCTATATAGCTAATAGCTTCCTACCATCAAGTGGTTAAAAATCAAAAAAATTATTTTATGCTTGTCTCAAATCTAATAATTTGTTCTCACGGAAATGTTGTTTTTATTATCATTGTTGTATTATGATTCACATGCGAATATGTTTTATCTTTATCTGTGTATTTTTTTCATCTCTAAGCAAGGCAGAGTTTACCTCAGGGAATATATATACAATGTTTGATGGTTCCAAATGGAAGTGACAGTAGAGAAGGTAGAGAGCGCCGTGTGTGTGTGGGCATAGATAGCTGGAGGATAGATGGAGGTAAGGTGACAGATCAGTGTATGTGGTCAGTACAGAAATAGTGGCAGGAGCTGAGGAAGGTGTAAACACAGCTCCGGCCCTGTATAGCATGGAGGCCACAAAGAGCTGCAGTAATGACAAATCAATGTGGGTTTAAGCCGCATAGAGTAAAGATATTTGTGAGTGTCCCCTATGTCTTTGTTACAAGCAATAATAAATAAAATGGCGATCGTTGCAAATTTTACGGAGAAAAAGAAATGTAATGAGTGTGTCGTGATGTCATGGTGAAAGTGGGTGTGGCTTACGTGAAAGTGGGCGTGGCTTACGTGAAAGTGGTTGTGTCTTACGTGAACATGGGCGTGGCTTATATGGGCGTGGCTCAAGAGGGTGTGGTTAGAGTCTGAGATGAATGAGGGATGGAGAGGGAAAGGGGGAGAAGGAAAGGGGGAGAGGGAAATGACGGGACAGCAGCCCCAGATCCTACACAATAGAAATATGTGTATTCTAGAAAGTTTAACAATCAGCAGATAAAGATACTCCAAACGCCTGGTGTTAACGCTTCAATCATCCCAGCACCATGGTTGTTATGGTGTCAGGATGATTGAAGCGCATTATTTCTATTATTACATTGCAATATAAAATTAAATCATTCAACTCACCATAATGCCGAATCAGTGGGATCCCTGAGCGTGTCACTAGCCACGTCGCCTGCCACCAGCAGAGTCTGTCCTTGCATCAGGTGCCCCCGGCAGAGTCTGTCCTTGCATCAGGTGCCCCGGCAGAGTCTGTCCTTGCATCAGGTGCCACCAGCAGAGTCTGTCCTTGCATCAGGTGCCACCAGCAGAGTCTGTCCTTGCATCAGGTGCCACCAGCAGAGTCTGTCCTTGCATCAGGTGCCCCCGCCAGAATCTGTCCTTGCATCAGGTGCCCCCGCCAGAGTCTGTCCTTGCATCAGGTGCCCCCGCCAGAGTCTGTATAGACCCCCTCAGTGCAGACCCCCTCCATCAGTGCAGACCCCCTCAGTGCAGACCCCCTCCATCAGTGCAGACCCCTTCCATCAGTGCAGATCCCCTCCATCAGTGCAGACCCCCTCCATCAATGCAGACCCCCCTCAGTGCAGCCCCCCCTCTATTATTGCAGCCCCCCTCTATTAGTGCAGACCCCCCTCAGTGCAGCCCCCCCTATTAGTGCAGCCCTCCCTCTATTAGTGCAGACCCCCCCTCAATTAGTGCAGCCCCCCCCTCAATTAGTGCAGCCCCCTCTATTAGTGCAGACCCCCCCTCAGTGCAGCCCCCCTCAGTTAGTGCAGCCCCCCCTCAGTGCAGCCCCCCTCAGTTAGTGCAGGCCCCCCTCAGTGCAGCCCCCCTCAGTTAGTGCAGCCCCCCTCAGTTAGTGCAGCCCCCCCTCAGTGCAGCCCCCCCTCAGTGCAGCCCCCCCTCAGTTAGTGCAGCCCCCCACAGTGCAGCCCCCCCTCAGTTAGTGCAGCCCCCCCTCAGTGCAGCCCCCCCCTCAGTTAGTGCAGCCCCCCTCAATGCAGCCCGGCCCCCGCTCAGTGCAGGAGCGGCCGGTATTCTGCCGAGAAAGTTCCACTCGGCAATGGAGGACCCCCTGTACTGCGCAGGCGCATCGCTTGCACAGTACGGGGCTGGGGAGCTTTCAGCAAGACATGGCGACGACGCCGTGTCTTCTGCTCGCTTCAGTGGAGAGGGGCCGTGCAGCTAAAGAAGGCGCTTCATTGGCTGCACAGATCAAGCCCCCTTCTCCTCTCCACTCAACACTAGAGGAAGATAGAGCGGCGGCGCCGGCCGCCATTTTGCTGGAGCCCGCTGCTCCAAAAAAAAAAAAAAAAACAACATTCCCGATTTTCCTTATGGAAAATCCCGATTCGGGACACTCTCCAATCGGAACGAGGGTCCCAAAATCGGGATTGTCCCGGGAAAATCGGGACTGTTGGCAACTATGGTCTCATCATCATCTGTGCTGATGCTGTCAGTGTCACTGTGAGAGTCAATTTCATGTGTGTGTCGCCCATTCTAATTTCTTGCCCTCCTGAGTCCTGTCCCTGAGCTACTTACTATATTAAAAAAAATAAGAGATATCGTATTTATTGGCGTATAACACGCACTTTTTTCCCCTGAAAATAGGGGGAAAATCGCGGGTGTGTATTATACTCCGACAGCGTACCTCGGAGGGGTAGGAGGGGGACGAGTGCTGCCGGAAATCACTGAGCCGTCGATTCCTCTTCACTCGGCTCGCACATCGCACACACAGTCCCGCCTCCGCCACCGGCATTCGACCAGTGTTCTGATGACGGAGGCGGGAATGTGTATGTGACTGCTGACTGAGAGCCGAGGAAACAGATGACGGCTCAGTGATTTCATAGGAGAGCTGATGAGCTGCATTGATGGGGAAGATGGGCACAGAACAGGCTGCACTAAAGCTGCAGATGGGCACAGATTAGGCTGCATTGAGGCTGAAGATGGGCACTAATTAGACTGCATTGGTTCTCACTGACCATTATTTTGCTTCAAAGTGGTTTATTTAAAAAAAAAAAAATTTTCCTGAAACTTCCCTCTTAGATTGGGGTGCGTGTTATACGCCGATAAATATGGTATGTTTTTTGCCTTAATATCTACCTTAAATCACATTGCTAATTGCATATTGTACTTTTTTGTAGCCTAAATACTGAAATTTGCATTTAAAACTAATTTTGTAACTCTTGGCCAGTAAAAACGTGGCTGTGCCAGTAAATTTTGGATGTCGTTTCAGTAAATTTCAATCTGGTAGGTTGGCAATAGACATGGGAAATTCGGTCCGAATACAAATTCGGATGAATTTTCGGTTATTCGGAGATTCAGATGTATCCGAATCTCCGAATGAAATAGTTACAAATTTAGTTGAAATTAGTTAAAATTAGTTTTGTTTATTCGTATTTTAAGGAATTTCAAATTTTCAGGATGATTCAAATTCAGATCGGTCGAAAAATGATTGACCAATTCAAATTCTATGGGAAGCCGAGTGATGACTTATCAACTGTCAGTGGGCTTCCCCGCTGAAAGCTGAACTGTAAACTGTAAAAAAAGAATGCTGACAATAGAAAGTTCTGAAAAAAACATCGTGGGGTCCCCTTCCAATCCATACCAGGCCCTTCAGGTCTGGTATGGATTTTAAGGGGAACGCCGTGCAAAAATCAAAATCAAAACGGCGTGGGATCCCTGAAAAATACTATACCAGACCCTTATCTGAGCATGCAGCCCGGCAGGCCAGGAAAGGGGGAGGGGGGGCGAGCAAGCGCCCCCCCTTCTGAACAATACCAGGCCACATGTCCTCAACATGGGGAGGGTGCTTTGGGGCAGGGGAGGCTCTGCCCCTCCCACCGCAAAGCACCTTGTCCCCATGTTGATGGGGACAAAGGCTTCTTCCCCACAATCCTGGGCTGTGGTTTTGGGGGTCTGCGGGCGGGGAGCTTATCGGAATCTGGAGTCTGCCCCCCTTCCTATGTGATTGAGTATGGGGTACATATACCTATTCACCAAAAAAGTGTAAAAAGTGAATAAAGACAGTACACAAGTCCTTTATTAAAAAATAAAAAAACAATGTCCCCCAGTGTAGATCCATCGTCAATCACTCCCCATCGACTGCTTGCTCCACCCATCTGACATTTCTTAAATAGCTTAGGGGCAGAGTCGCCCCCTTGTGACATCACTGTCCGGGGAATGATCAGTGGAGGGGGGGCGCCCAGGCTGTTTTTCTCCGAATTTTCTATTGCCGGCATTCTTTTGTTTACATTTCAGATCTCAGTGGGCAGCCCGCTGTCAGCTCATTGGTTGTTAAGGATGCAGCGGTCGGCTTCCTGGCCCACTGCTTAACAATCAGCTATTATTCACACAGAATTCGAATTAGTCGATCATTTTTCGACCAATCTGAATTCAAATCGTTCTGAAAATTTGGAATTTGTTAGAAAATTAATAAACAAAACTAAATTTAATGAAAAGGAAACAAAACTAAACGAATCCTAATCGAATCAATAAAACTAAATTAGTAACATAACGAATCTATTTGAAACTAAACAAATTTTTCCGTTCTGCACATATCTAGTTGGCAACACTGCTCCAGACCCTTGTCTGCTCTCAACTACACCACGCCTGCTCTAGGAGCTTCGTGACTTTAAGGGCTTCTTCCTGGAGGTAGGTTTAACTCCTTTGGGGCCAGATTCCCTGTATTCAGGGTTGGAGGTTCTTTCCCACCCCAAATATCTCTCTGAATCTACGAACTCCAGGTCCCAAAAGAGAAATTATTAATCCAGAGAGGACTCAGTCACAGGACTCAATCAATTCAATATTCCAGTCGCACACGTTCCCGGACAAACGGCATAGAGCATTAATGGGTGCTGTAACGATTACCAGTTGGGTTCTGGAAGCATCAAACAGAAGTACATCTTCGCCAGCACACCATGGATCAGAAAACAAGGTTGTCCAAAGAAGGTTTTTTAATCGAAAATGGTCACATCACAAGGGGGGTGCAACGTTTCGGGGCCGCGCAGGACCCCTTCGTCAGGCAAGTGGCAGTCATCACTTGCCTGACGAAGGGGTCCTGCGCGGCCCCGAAACGTTGCACCCCCCTTGTGATGTGACCATTTTCGATTAAAAAACCTTCTTTGGACAACCTTGTTTTCTGATCCATGGTGTGCTGGCGAAGATGTAGGACTGTAAATCAGTCTTCTCCTCCCTGATTGGACTTACTCAGAACCCTTCACCCTACATGGGTGAGAACCCCTGGGTACACCAACTGCATACAAATCACCCCCCCCAAAGGGACCACAACTCAGATATGGGCAAAATATAGCGTACACCCAGGGCCCATCTTTGGCATCCTGTACATGGCACAACTATATATAAGGATACTATAATGAGGTACAGGACAGGATGGTGTGCATGTGTATTGGTAGAGCAGACAACTGGTTGTACCGTATATTGGCATAGAGGCGCAGTGGAAGAGCTATATCCGAAAGTAGTATAATGAGGTATAGAACAGAATGGGGTGGAGGTATATTGATAGAGCGGACAGTACAATGGATTGCAGTGTATAGTGTTGTGGAGATGTAATGGTAGATCTACTTGTAGCACCCTTCTAGTTAGGCTGCTAGGTAAATTTCATTTTTGGCTCCTTCTGTAGTCAAGGGAGCAGTGATTGTTTGCTCTGGTCTGTTTAGGGTTTCACAGGCTGGGAGTTTGATTGCTTCCCCCTGCTTCTAAAAGAAGTTTGTAGAGCTTAGGAAGGGAGAATTCAAATAACCAGCCTGAATATTGATCAGGGCCTAGCCGATTCTTGGGGAGGTGTGACCAGCTGTGGACTGAGGCAGCTGATAAATAGCCAGAGGCCCTGGAGAGATTGTCTTCCTCAACAAGGAGAAGTTCCTAGCCTTAGAGGAGGGCTGTTGCCCCTCTGAGGCAAGCCTTGGATTGTGCTGCTGTGCAGGGTAACAAGATGCCAAAGAGACTTGACTCATGGTCCCCAGCTGGGAGGCAATAGACTGTTCAGAATCCACAATTACTAAACAGAAGATTGCCTTTTAAAGAGATTCACCTCATGGTCTTCAGCTGTGAGGCTTTAGACTGCTCTGAGATTTGCCTTATGGTCTTCAGTTATGAGACCTTAGACTGTCCCATTTCTCAGCAAGTGCTAAGGAGAAGATCACATATACCAAAGAGACTTGCCTTATGTTCCCCAACCATTATATTTTAGCCTGCTCAGAAAGTTACCTCATGGTCTTTAGCTTTGGGGAGTTCAGACCCAGGTAAAAGACTGTTCTCCAATTGTTATGTGATAAACGTTTTGGAGTATCCAATGCCACTAGCCCCTCTCCTATTGCCAGCATTATCAGCAATAAATCACAAAAAGACAACTGCTAGACTGTTTAATGGAGCCAGAGTGATGCTTGGGTGGCTGGTGGCATCTGTACTATGAGTAAGAACCAGTTAAAGGCAGCAGCTCTTGCGAGGGTAGCACTGCATGCTGTATATGTGAGAATAGTATAATGAGGTACAGGATTGGATGGTATGGAGGTGTAGTTGTAGAGTGCACAGTGCAATGGGTTGCAATGTATAGTTATGTTGAGTTGTAGAGGTAGAGCTATGTATAAGGATAGTATTATGAGGTAGAGGACAGGATGGTGTAGAGGTCTATTGGTAGAGTGGACAGTGTAATGATTGCAATGTATAGTGGTGTGACGGCGTACTGGTAGAACTATGTATAGCAGAAGCATAATGAGTCACAGGAGAAGATGGTGTGGAGGGTGTAGTGGTAGAGCTATATCTGAGAAAGGAATAATGATGTAGAGGCCAGGATGAGGTGGAGGTTTAGTGAACAGAGTGGATAGTGTAATGGATTTTAATGTAGTGTGGTGTGGAGGTGTAAAGGTAAAGCTATGTATAAGAAAAATGTAATGAGTAATAGGACAAGATAGTGTAGAGGTTTAGTGGTAGAGCTATGTATAAGAATAGTATAATGAGGTAGAGGACAGGATGAGATGGAGATATTAATGGTAGAGCTAACAAGAGAACACGTTGACATCTCAAAACTAGATCCTTTATTAGCTAAAGGAGAGGCCTCCTTGTGTGCTGGATTTTACTATGTAGCTAATAATAGGATCAAGTTTTGAGATATCACCGTGTTGATGGATTTCTCTTGTTGGATCAGCAAAGTGGACAGTGCAATGGGTGTATGTATAGTGGTGTAGAGGTAAAATGGTAGAGCAATATTTGAGAATAGCATAATGAAGTAGAGGACAGGATGGGATGGAGCTGTAATGGTAGAGTGGACAGTGCAATGGGTTGCAGTGTAGAGTGGTGTGTAGGTGTAGTGGTATAGCAGACTGTGTAATGAGTTGCAGAATGTAGTGGTGCGGAGGTATAATGGTAGAGCTATGTATAAGGATAGTATAATGAGGTAGAGGATAGGCTGGTGTAGAGGTGTAGCGTTAGAGCTATATCTGAGAATAATATAATGAGGTAGGGGACAGGATGGGGTGGAGGTGTAATAGTAGAGCAGACAGTGAAATGGGTTGCAGTGTAGAGTGGTGTGGGGGTGTAGTGGTATAGTGGACTGTGTAATGAGTTACAGTGTGTAGTGGTGTGAAGATGTAATGGTAGAGCTATGTATAAGGATAGTATAATGAGGTAGAGGACAGGATGGGGTGGAGGTGTATTGGTAGAGTGGACAGTGCAATGGGTTGCAGTGTAGAGTGGTGTGAAGGTGTAGTGGTATAGCAGAC
This sequence comes from Aquarana catesbeiana, assembly GCF_042186555.1. NCBI lineage: Eukaryota > Metazoa > Chordata > Amphibia > Anura > Ranidae > Aquarana > Aquarana catesbeiana. The sequence continues at coordinate 66,185,232 of NC_133332.1, forward strand.
TGTGTAATGAGTTACAGTGTGTGGACGTGTAGCGGTAGCGCTATATCTGAGAATAGTATAATGAGGTAGAGGACAGGATGGGGTGGAGCTGTAATTGTAGAGTGGACAGTGCAATAGGTTGCAGTGTAGAGTGGTGTGGAGGTGTAATGGTAAAGCGAACTCTATAATGAGTTACAGTATGTAGTGGTGCAGAGGTGTAATGGAGGAGCTATGCATAAGGATAGTATATTGAAGTAGAGGACAGGATGGTGTAGCAGTAGAACTACAGTATCTCACAAAAGTGAGTACACCCCTCACATTTTTGTAAATATTTTATACACCTCCACCCCATTCTGTCCTCTACCTCATTATGCTATCCTTATACATAGCTCTACCATAGCTCTACCAATACACCTCCACACCATTCTACATCTACCCATTCACCGTCTGCTCTACCATTACTGCTCCACCTCATCCTGTTCTCTACCTCAATATACCATTCTCAGATATACAGTATCTCACAAAAGTGAGTACAACCCTCACATTTTTGTAAATATTTTTTTATATCTTTTCATGTGACAACACTGAAGAAATGACACTTTGCTACAATGTAAAGTAGTGAGTGTACAGCTTGTATAACATTGTAAATTTACTGTCTCCTCAAAATAATTCAACACACAGCCATTAATGTCTAAACTGCTGGCAACAAAAGTGAGTGCACCCCTAAGTGAAAATGTCCAAATTGGGCACAATTAACCATTTTCCCTTCCCGGTGTCATGTGATTCGTTAGTGTTACAAGGTCTCAGGTGTGAATGGGGAGCAGGTGTGTTAGATTTGTTATTATTGCTCTCACTCTCTCATACTGGTCACTGGAAGTTCAACATGACACCTCATGGCAAAGAACTCTCCAAGGATCTGAAAAAAAGAATTTCTGCTCTACATAAAGATGGCCTAGGCTATAGGAAGATTGCAAAAACCCTGAAACTGAGCTGCAGCACGGTGGCGAAGACCATACAGTGGTTTAACAGGACAGGTTCCACTCAGAACAGGCCTCGCCATGGTCGCCCAAAGAAGTTGAGTGCACATGCTCAGCGTCATATCCAGAGGTTTCCTTTGGGAAATAGATGTATGAGTGCTGCTAGCATTGCTGCAGAGGTTGAAGGGGTGGGGGGGGGGGGGTCAGCCTGTCAGTGCTCAGACCATACGCCGCACAATGCATCAAATTGGTCTGCATGGCTGTCGTCCCAGAAGTAAGCCTCTTCTAAAGATGATGCACAAGAAAGCCCGCAAACAGTTTGCTGAAGACAAACAGACTAAGGACATGGAATACTGAAACCATATCCTGTGGTCTGATGAGACCAAGATAAACTTATTTGGTTCAGATGGTGTCAAGCGTGTGTGGCGGCAACCAGATGAGGAGTACAAAGACAAGTGTGACTTGCCTACAGTCAAGCATAGTGGTGGGAGTGTCATGGTCTGGGGCTGCATGAGTGCTGTCAGCACTGGGGAGCTACAGTTCATTGAGGGAACCATGAATGCCAACATGTACTGTGACATACTGAAGCAGAACATTATCCCCTCCCTTCAGAGACTGGGCTGCAGGGCAGTATTCCAACATAACGACCCCAAACACACCTCCAAGACAACCAATGCCTTGCTAAAGAAGCTGAGGGTAAAGGTGATGGACTGGCCAAGCATGTCTTCAGACCTAAACCCTATTGAGCATCTGTGGGGCATCCTCAAATGGAAGGTGAAGGAGCGCGAAGTCTCTAACATCCACCAGCTCCATGATGTCATCATGGAGGAGTGGGAGCGGACTCCAGTGGCAACCTGTGAAGCTCTGGTAAACTTCATGCCCAAGAGGGTTAAGGCAGTGCTGGAAAAAAATGGTGGCCACACAAAATATTGACACTTTAGGCCCAATTTGGACATTTTCACTTAGCGGTGTACTCACTTTTGTTGCCAGCGGTTTAGACATTAATGGCTATGTGTTAAGTTATTTTGAGAGGACAGCAAATTTACACTGTTATACAAGCTGTACACTCACTACTTTACATTGTAGCAAAGTGTCATTTCTTCAGTGTTGTCACTTGAAAAGATATAAAAAAAAATGTACAAAAATGTGAGGGGTGTACTCACTTTTGTGAGATACTGTATATCTGAGAATGGTATATTGAGGTAGAGAACAGGATGAGGTGGAGCAGTAATGTTAGAGCAGACGGTGAATGGGTAGATGTAGAATGGTGTGGAGGTGTAATGGTAGAGCTATGGTAGAGCTATGTATAAGGATAGCATAATGAGGTAGAGGATAGAATGGGGTGGAGGTGTAGCGGTAGAGCTATATCTGAGAATAGTATAATGAGGTAGAGGATAGGATGGGGTGGAGGTGTAATGGTAGAGCAGACGGTGAAATGGGTTTCAGTGTAGAATGGTATGGAGGTGTAATGGTAGAGCTATGTATAATGATAATATAATTAGGTAGAGGACAGAATGGTGTGGAGGTGTAGCGGTAGAGCTATATCTGAGAATAGTATAATGGGGTAGAGGACAGGATGGGGTGGAGGTGTAATGGTAGAGCAGACGGTGAAATGGGTTTCAGTGTAGAATGGTGTGGAGGTGTAATGGTAGAGCTATGTATAATGATAATATAATTAGGTAGAGGACAGAATGGTGTGGAGGTGTAGCGGTAGAGCTATATCTGAGAATAGTATAATGGGGTAGAGGACAGGATTGGGTGGAGGTGTAATGGTAGAGCAGACGGTGAAATGGGTTTCAGTGTAGAATGGTGTGGAGGTGTAATGGTAGAGCTTTGTATAAGGATAATATAATTAGGTAGAGGACAGAATGGTGTGGAGGTGTAGCGGTAGAGCTATATCTGAGAATAGTATAATGGGGTAGAGGACAGGATGGGGTGGAGGTGTAATGGTTGAGCAGACAGTGAAATGGGTTGCAGTGTTGAGTGGTGTGGAGGTGTAATGGTATAGCGGACTGTGTAATGAGTTACAGTGTGTAGTGGTGTGGAAGTGCAATCTCAGAGCTATGTGTAAGATTGCCACATAAATTACGATAAGGTCTGTTGGTCAGGAGGAAGGTGTGGTGAGGAACCATTGTGTGAATATTATAGGGTTGTTTATTGCAGTAAAGGCAGGCAGCTCAGAGACAGTATAAGGATATGGTGACATAATTGTCTTAATTAAGACATGGTATGGCGGTGCGCTTGGTGTGGCATTTTAAGATGCATAGTTTGCACCATCCACCCCCCACCGTTCAGTCAGTGAGCTATTCCATGATTATATCAATGAAATATCTGTCAGTGAATTCCCCCAGGATCTCTGTACCTGTGATAAGAAGGGAGATCACAAGGAATAATATCATCCCACATCCTCACCCACCAGGCGAGTGACTGCCAGCTGTTAACTCACACATTGCTGGAAATGCATTGTATAAAGCAAACACTGAGAGGAAAAAAAAACAGGCATACTTATTAGAAAAAGGAGCGTGCAAGTCGCATACAAACCAAGGAGATTATATTTCACTGGTCTAAAAAGAAGAATGGGAAAACCTGATATTGCACATTTTGCTTCATAATAACTCACTTTAGTAGCAAATTTACAGAATATGAACAAGGACAATCAGCAAAGGGAAATAGAAATAAGGCATCTTGAGTACCTTTATAGGGGCCTTCACTGAAATCACAAGTGGACCCCCTTCTTCCTATTCCGACATGGAGGGGTTCATCCTGCACCCCCAATTTTATTTGACATTGATGTCAGACTTAATGTATTTATGTGGTAAGCTTTGATTCTGTAGTTCAACATCAATATAACAGCACTGTATAGAAAGTATATACTTTATGAATGAGTAAACATTGGGTTTGTTCAGTAAGGAGATGCAAGGTGCATGGTGATTTGTAGTGTGCAAATCCATAGCAACCAGTGAAATTTCTAACTTGGATTCCTTGCTATGGGTTTCTACAGGTTGCCTATTACCATTGTTCTTTGCACTGCTTTATTGAATAAACCATCTTCCTGTTAACAAAATTACGAAGTAGGGTTCTGCTAATCCTTACAAAATGGATGAAAGAGGAGTGAATTCAAGAGTATATATCTTCTTTGCATTGCTAAAGCTGACACTTAAAGTAAGCCTGTCACCCAAGCCCATCAGAGCAGGCACGCCAAGCTGCTCCTATGTCCTGTAGCCACTGAATTTGAGAACACATCACCTGCAAATGATGTCTCTCTTGTCATGTCCCCTTTATCCTACTCTACTATATTGTGGCTCTGTATAACTTTGCATACATTGGTGGATATGTGCCAGAGATTGCTGGGTGCTAAGTGGAGGATCACAAGGTGTGTGCCCAAATCTAGGGATCAGTGGATGCAGAAGGGGCATTGCTAATATTAAAAGAGAAACCTAAATTAAGAAAATATGAAGGTGCAATTGCTGAAATCTCTTTTAAAAATTCTGCATTGCACGTATGGTTTGATACTTTGGGAATTCAAACATTTTAGAGAAACGAGGGTAAATCTAACAATCGAGACAATTATTCCAGTAACATGGCCCCTTTCACATGGACGCCTCCATTCTCTCTCTCAGCAGGGGATCTATAGACGGAGTCAGATCACAATGGGAATGGATGCTGCATATGTTACATCAATGCCCATTCTTATTGATTCTTATTGTGTTACATTTTTTCCTTCATCTTGTGAAGGAGGAAAAATGGACTCATGTAATCCCTATAAGCACCAGTAATCTGTAATAGTGTACCTTAGTAACCACCTTCCCGTGGCTACTAAGGCAGGGGATCTATAGACGGAGTCAGATCACAATGGAAATGGATGCTGCATATGTTACATCCATGCCCATTCTTATTGTGTCAAATTTTTCCTTCATCTTGTGAAGGAGGAAAAATGGACTCATGTAATCCCAATGAGCACCAGCAATCTGTAATAGTGGTCCTTAGTAGCCACCTTCTCGTGTTCCCAGGCCCTAGCAAAGGCCAACTTCCAAGCATTGGGCCTTGGATCCAGAACTGGAGTTGTTCCCAGGGAACAGGCTTTTGAGACAAAGAAGCTCAGGAGGCAAAGACTAGGATCCCACTAACATCCTCTACAAATTCTGGGAGAGAAGGACTCTTCTAGAAGCTCACATAATTAGCACAAACCTCTTAGTGATTTGCCAGAGTTAAAATAAATATTCATAACTCACAAATTGTATCTACTTGAAAACACACCCCAGTAGCAGCAGGCAGAAAAAAGAAAAAATATATATTTTAGGGAAACCTAACAGTGGTGTCTCTAGCTTTCATATTTAGGGGGGGCACATGGGGGGACAGGGACAAAAGTAGGGGGGCCAACCATAAAATGCAAATATATATATATATATATATATATATATATATATATATATGCAGGAACCACAGGTCAGTGGCCAGCAGGAACCACAGGTCCGTGGCCAGCTCCCAGCAGGACCCACAGGTCAGTGGCCAGCAGGACCCACAGGTCAGTGGCCAGCAGGACCCACAGGTCAGTAGCCAGCAGGAACCCCAGGTCAGTGGCCAGCTGCCACCAGGACCCACAGCTCAGTGGCCAGCAGGACCCACAGGTCAGTGGCCAGCAGCTGACCACTGACCTGTGGGTCCTGCTGGCAGCTGGCCTGTGGGTCCTGCTGGGAGCTGGCCACGGACCTGTGGGTCCTGCTAGCCACTGACCTGTGGGTCCTGCTGGGAGCTGGCCACTGACCTGTGGGTCCTGCTGGGAGCTGACCACTGACCTGTGGGTCCTGCTGGGAGCTGGCCACTGACCTGTGGGTCCTCCTGATAGCTGGCCACGGACCTGTGGGTCCTGCTGGGAGCTGGCCACTGACCTGTGGGTCCTGCTGGGAGCTGACCACTGACCTGTGGGTCCTTCTGGGAGCTGGCCACTGACCTGTGGGTCCTGCTGATAGCTGGCCACGGACCTGTGGGTCCTGCTGGGAGCTGGCCACGGACCTGTGGGTCCTGCCAGCAGGACCCACAGGTCCATGGCCAGCTCCCAGTAGGACCCACAGGCCAGCTGCCAGCAGGACCCACAGGTCAGTGGCCAGTAGGACCCACAGGTCAGTGGCCAGCTACCAGGAGGACCCACAGATTAGTGGCCAGCAGGACCCACAGGTCAGTGGCCAGCAGGACCAACAGGTCCATGGCCAGCTCCCAGCAGGACCCACAGGTCAGTGGCCAGTAGGACCCACAGGTCCGTGGTCAGCTCCCAGCAGGGCCCACAGTTCCGTGGCCAGCTGCCAGCAGGACCCACAGGTCAGTGGCCAGCAGGATCCACAGTCCAGTGGCCAGCAGGACCCACAGTCCAGTGGCCAGCAGGACCCACAGGTCCATGGCCAGTTCCTAGCAGGACCCACAGGTCAGTGGCCAGCAGGAACCACAGGTCCGTGGCTCAGCAGGACAGGTTCTCTCTTCCTCCTTCTCTTTGCAGGGCGTCCTGGGGGGTGGGTGATGTTGCTCCTGGTCCTAAGCTCTGCTCAACTTTGTCCACAGTACTGTTACTGTACTGTCTGCAGCGGCACGCGAAAAGATCCGATCGCGGCGAGGGGAGTTGTAGCACGAACTCGAAGGCTGGCTGCGCTGCTCTCCAGACTGACTCGACCCACCGGGAGCAGGGTGAGGGAGCTTGAGCACACAGCTGCAGTCTTGGACTACAAAATCCACAAACAACAGCGGTGCACATGACGTCACCTGGGCTAGCCCTGTACTCGAGGCTCTGACTGGCCCGGAGAGACTGTCAGGAGAAAAGTCATTAAGGCGGACACTGGGACAGCCGTGGCATTCGGGTTACACTTGGGGGGCGCACAGTAAAATTGTGAGGGTCGTGGCCCCCTCAGGCCCCACACTAGTGACCCCAATGAAACCTAGCAAATCCAGATAACAATATCAATCAGAGCTCAGGCTGGCTACAGCCTAGCTGCAAGCACTAAATTTGGACTAGGGACACTCCAGCGAATGCTTTTTCATGGATTTTTATGGGTTTTGCAACATATGAAGATGAATAAAAACATGTACTAAAGATACTAACCAACATACATCAGTGCCAGCGTTATAAACACTTTTTAAGCCACAAATGTGTGAACTGGACCTTTTAGCATTATATATGGCATGAAGTGATAAAACCCTTTAAAACGAGTTTATGGGTAACATACGCTGAGTGAACTTTAGTATTTGCGAATGGCGGCAATCGCTACTGATAAAATGGGTTTTGTCTGAAAACAGATTTCACTGCGAAAATCCTCCTTCAGTAATCTCTCACAGCGCTGCCAAGTCAGCTTTAGCATCTAGAAAGAGTGGAAGAATCGCTAGTTTGGTACTAAAATTAGAAACCGTCTTCACAAAAATGTCTCCGCTTTTCAAACCAATCAGTATCGCTATTTATAACAGAGAGATTAGCAGGAAAAAATATTCCGCTTTTTAGGCTGGGACCGTTATCTGCTGACCTTGAGATAAGCACAGCTTAAATAACGCTCTTTAATATGGAATGAAATTAGAAGTCAGTATGGTTTCTCTAAAAATGTAAAGGCTTCATTTTCAGTGTTTTCACACCAAAAATACTTCAAGCCCAAATTATGCTAAATAGAAGCTTCAAAAAAATTATGGGATAATATAATTTATACCATCAAAGGTACAAGGCTTGTACCATCAGAATATAATGTGTATGGCCAGGTAAAGACAGAGCAAAGAACAGCTGTAATTTGCAAGTGTAACAGAAAAGCATCTCTTAAAGCGAACATTCTCCCCAAAATAAAAGTGATGTAAGCATAAAAATATTAATGTAAAAAATGGAAGAACTTAATGACTTACCTATTTACATTTCTCTGCACAGCATACAGCAGGGTTCCAAACCGCCAGTAAATTTACTGACAGTTTATTAAAATCTGTGATTTTTTTTACAACTGCCAGTAAATATCAGGGGCTGATAATTTCATGATGTGTTGAATTGTTAAGTGTAAATCAAGCAAATTACTTTGTTATAGGTATTGTCAGTGTTTCCATATCATGTTTCTACTGTTCAAATATTCACTGTGTTCGTTTTCAATAGGAGTTCTGTAATTTCTCAGGTTGCTAGTAAAAAATGGTCCCCAAGTAAATTTTCTATGTTTTGTCAGTAAAAAATGCTGTGGGAGGTTGGCAACCCTGGCATACAGTATATCTGCTTTACCTCTCTGATGTAGAACATCTGGTTGCATCTTTATGTCTATTAGATTCATTAACAAATATATAGGGGTGCAGTTTTCTTGTGGCGGGTAAGAGGTATAATGAGGGAGATATTTTAATGGAATGATTTTATTACTTTGTACCAAATAAAACATTCAAGTTTTTATAAATACTTGTTTGTGGTTCCCTAAGGTAATACTTGGTACTTCTAAAGTCTGTTTTCTTTGTCTTCTGATGTTTTGCAATATTAATATTGGGATGTTGGTGCCAAACTTTTCATGTCTCATCTCTATTGTATACTACTCATCCCCTAACTTTAGGTTTTCTGCATTCTCTGTTGATTTTCCCAAGCCACAGATGGCAAACCTGCACCACCATTTAAAAAAAAAAAAATCGGTGGCTGGCTTCCTACCTACTTTGTGCCAGCCCAGCCATGATGTTTGCGATTCATTTTACATATGCGTTGTAGGTGATCTTGCTTTGTTACCCAATACAAGTCATGCAAGGTCACGTATGACATGTGTGCAAGATGGGCACATCTTGGGCACACTGTTTTTTATTGTTCAATATTGGTTTCACACAGTGCATGCATCATATCTGTTCTGGCATGATTTGTATTGAATAATAACAGACTAACAGAGGTCACATGCAGCACATGTATGAGATACGGCACTGGTGGCATAGCCTTCCCAGGAGGCATCTGTGAGGCCCTGGCCATATCACCAGTGACTACTGAAAACCAGCCAGTGGAAGAAAATGTACTTGAGGGTTGTCTTCCCATGAGCCAGCGGGCTGTGTCTGACACGTTCAATTTCTCCTTCCATAAAGCATTGAGCACACTATATTGCATCCATCCTGGATTTGTTTTTAACTGTCTGTGATTTACTTGTTTTCAATACACCCAATTCTGTTGGTCCTGATGAAGCGGATGATCCGCGAAACACGTTGACCTTCTCAGAAGATTTAATGCGCTTATCTTTGTAATGTATTTCACAGACAACAATATGCGTTTTTATATTGTATAAAATAAAAAAAAGATTTTTATACAAACTGTATGATATAGGAAAATCATTTTTCTTTTTGCGTGGTAAGTGTGCACACTGGGATATATTCAAAGCCCCAAAATACTCTCTGTCCTTTTGCTACTATATCGGGATGATACCCTAGTGTTCACACATTGTAGCTTTACTGCACTCTTTCCCACAAACATAAAGCCATAGCATATCCGTTAGTAAACCACGGTCAATATATGATGTCACATGGCCACCGAAGGACAGGCCTCAGAATAGAGATTGGGGACGCTATATAAAATCTGGAGCAACTAAATTGAGCAAAAGTGGAACTAACGTTAAGTTCCTGCCCTTGGGATCCAAACTAGAACATTAAATACAGAATTTGATCAATTGATGTCAGCAGAATCTCCACTTTTCCTTCTTTTATTGCCACAGGCTATACTGAAGCTGACAATTAGTAGATAAAGATATTCAGTCTGCAATAGCTCCATCTGCCTTACAATGATAACTGTCAGAGAACTGAAAGGTATACAGAATTCTGTGAATGTTACATCCCCGAAAATGTGTATACCTAAAAACTATATCATGAATAAATACAAAGATCTCTGCTTCCACACCGCAGCAAATAGGACAATTGTAGAGTTGAAGAGTTGTACATACTGTCTCGCTGAAAAATATGAGGTTACCAGTTGCGAAGAAAAATATACCGCTGTGTTGGTGGTGTCATTAGAAGGAAAAACTGATCCTGTGTTGGTGGTGTCACTAGAAGGAAAAATTGCCACTGTGTCGGTGGCGTCACTGCAGAAAAAAAATGCCACTGCATCTGTAGTGTCACTGGAAGGAAAAATACCTCTGCATCAATGCCAGTGGGAAGAAAAAAAAAATGATGTGTATCAGTAGGAGGAATAAATGCTGCTGTGTTGGTGTCAGTGGGAAAAAAAATGCTTCTGCGCTGGTGGTGTCATTGAGAGGAAGGGAGCTGGATGGCTGGGGGGCTCTGTGGGGTGCATTAGTCTAAAGGGCCCTGCTTGGCTCTAGGAAAAGGAGGGGGGCTTTAAGGCTCTTAGGAGGATTTGAGGGGTAGAGGGAAGCTCTGGGGCTGAGTTGTTCCCCCCATCCTCCGCGTATACACAGTTCAAACCTCCGTAGCACAACGCCCGCCTGGCTATGAATGCAGCTTCTATTTCTTCCCGTCTGTAGTCATGTGATATGTCATGTGACAATAGGAGACAGGAAGAAGAGTAGTTAGGCCTCACTCACAAGCATATGTCCGTACTGAGAAGGAGGTCTACTCAGTTGGCACCCACTCTTCCTCCTTACAGAAAACTACTATCAAAGGTATAAAATATGAGGTAGCGATTTTGGACCTTCTACACTGTTTTGCCATGAATAAAAGGAGTTATAATTACAAAAGAGATCATTTTAATGAAAGCCTGTCAAACAACCCCCCCCCCAGGGCTGCCAGTGGAGCGGCACTAGCACAGCTGCCAGCTACCCCCCCGCGGTGTGGCGCTAACACCCCCCCTCCACCACTCACTGAGCTATGATTAAGCGCTCGTTATGAGTGCGAAACGCGTCAGCTGATCTTTGTACACTTCTGCTGTGATGTTCTGTATACTTCTGTGACCTAGCTTTTGATAATAAAGGTGCTTATCATCAGACCGGTGTGCGGCTTCCAGATTTCCTCGTTTTCCTCGGCTTCATCTAACATCAGCCAGCACCTGGAACTCTTCTCCTGAAGGATTTATAGTTGTTTTTGTTTCTATCACAAGCAAATCTACCGGAGCGGTGCAGCCCTTTCTCTACCCACTGTCCTTACGGTGGATGCAGTGAGAGCTGCTGTGGCCATCTTTCAGCGTGGCGGGCTCTAGTGTCATCTCCTGGAGTCCTCTCCACGGTGCGACTCCTCTCGGCTCCTCCCAGTGCTAGGTGTCTAATAGGATCGCCTGACTCTTTGGCCAGTCGGTAAAAGGGGTTTTATACCTGCTTCCTGATTGGCCGGGAGGAGGATCATTTGTTACAACAGCGAATATCCATTCGCTGTTGTAACACACCTGGGTGGGCTCCAGACGCATCCTCTGCGACCTGAGCCCATGCTATTTTGAAGCCTATTAGAGCCTATGGCTCTAATCAGGTGCTTAAAAAAACCTCTGGCCGTTGTAATTCATGTGCCCGGTGCCCTCGAAGAGGCCGGACACATGAATAGGTGGCGGCCGCATATAGGGGGTGGAGAGGAGAGAGGGGGCGGCGCCCCTAATGGATGGCCCACCACTGTCTGCTTCTGAAAATGCTACTCTTTGAGTCAGTGACAGGGAACAAGTATACAGGATCTGGAAAGTCAGAGTAAAGTCAGAACTCTTCATTTGCATACTTGTTCCAGGACAGTGACTTCAGCTCCTTTTAGCGTGTCTCCAAAGTTTCACGATTTCCAGTGTGACTTTGATGCGACTTTTGGTGCGACTTTAATCAGACAGTAGATTCTCTGGACCAAAGTCACATCAAAATGTTGACCAAAGTAGTGCAGGAACCTTTTCTGAAGTCGCAGCAACTTCTGTATTGTCAGGAGGAATGGCTCTAATAGAAATACATTGATTTTCACGTGTTCTGCAATTTGGGGTCTCACAAGTCGGATCCCAAGTCGCACAAGCGTGAAAGGAGCCTTAACCACTTACAGGCCGCCCGCCGTCGTTATACGTCGGTACTTTGAAGAGGGTTATCGTTGTTATGGGCATAAACAAGACCAAGGAGAGATCCAAGGGAAAAACCAAGCTTAACTTACCACCAGCCCCGCAGACAACCAAATAACCTGTCTAACAGTATGCATGCATACAGAGCCTTGTCAAGGCACCCTGGCATCTGTGGTACCTAACACTAACTTATACGTCTCTCCACAGTGAAGATACATGCATTCTGATGGATAGGTGAGAGCAGATGGACTGAAGGGGAGCCACCCCTTCTTAAAGGTACAGGGGTACACTGAACACCCAGCATATAGCACAATGGCTGCAAAGGTATCAGTGCGTTGCCTGATCATAAAACACGATAGTGAGATCGTTGTTATGGCAGCAGCTAGCTACCATAACCCCAGTATCCTCTTCTTCAGCGGGCGGTCCACTTTCAGATAAAAGTGATCTCTGCGTCGGATTCGCCGCAAGATCACTTTTATCAGCGGAGGGAGAGGAGCCCCCCTTTCCCACCGCGCTCCAGTGCCAGTCAGTAGCGGCAGAGGCGATCACATCCTTCTCAATGTTAGGTATTGAGATGAGTCCGGACGCCTTTTAAAGTCTAATTCTATCTATCTATCCATCCTGTCGGGTTCAGCCTCTCCCGATTCAGAAGACCCCCCATATAGGCTGTAAATCTCCTGAGGAGGTTCCAGACACTACTCCTCGCGCTCCACCTGCTCGGACTTCATCAATGTGGGTAGGGCGACGTGGCAAGAGACAATCCGCAACATGTGGCAGGCAACGTGGCAAGTGACAATCTGCATCTGGTGACAGGTGACGTGGCAAGTGACACACTCGGGGCTCCCACTGATTCTGCATTATGTTTGTGAGAACAACTCCAAGTTAGGAGTTTAGTATTCTCTGTATCCTGGTTTTCCATGTGGAGGATAGTGAGCCATCCACGGCCTGAAGAGTGGTCTAACGGTGTCCCATCTCAAGAAAGGCCCCGACCGGGTTAAGGTCACAAGCTTTTTAAGCTTGCCATTTGGTAAGCGTCCATTCTATCCATAACACTGTGGTGTGGTGAAGGTATATCCAGTCCCATCTGTATTTGCCTAACAAGGGACCTAGTTGTCCGGTGTTTCATCCATTGCACCTTTGAAGACTTCTATTCACTGATTGAACTTTATTGTATCACTGGATTGTTCACAAAACTTTTTATATTGTTAATCACTATTTGTGGTTTAGTATCACATAATTGATTTATAGCGCTGCTTCCTTTGTTTATTTAATTTGAGTGTGTGTATCTCACCTTTAAGCAGCTGCTCTCTTTTCAATTGTTCGTTATTTATTCACTTGATTGTGTTCATTGTGTATAGTATATAGCGCGGTGGTTTCCTCTTTTATGAGTCTGTGTCAGTCACATGACTAAAAAAAAAACAGTAAAAAAAAAATATATATATATATATATATATATATATATATATATATATATATAACGGAAAATTTATATCAAATACTTACCGTAATTTTCCTTTCCTGATAGGCTCCATGGCAGCATACGTGTGGGTAGGCTCCGCCTCCATAACTACCCAATAGGACCCCCTCTCCCATAAATCTTTGCTCTAGGCTGCTATCCATGTTCCGTAACTAGCCTACTCCAGACATTTTGGGAGGGACTCCTGCTGCCATGGAGCCTATCAGGAAAGGAAAATTACGGTAAGTATTTGATATAAATTTTCCGTTTTCCTGACAGGCTCCATGGCAGCATACGTGTGGGAAATAACTTGCCCAAAAATACACACGGGCGGGCAAAAATGTTTGAGCAAAGAAACCAAATTTATTTTACATTGTCAACCGACAATACTTGTAAACCAAAAGTAATAGATGACAGAGCCGCAGGCTCAACACAATAATGAGAAACAAATGTGTTAATAGAAGACCAGGAAGCCGCTCTACAAATGATTTCAGGCGCGACATGCCGTGAAGCTGCCCACGAGGTCGAGATACTCCTGGTCGAATGAGCCGTCACTGCCTCTGGAGGAGCCAAGCCCTTTGCCTTGTATGCCCTCTGAATGGTCTGCACAATCCAAGAAGAAATTGATCTGACCGAAGCTCGCCTTCCTTTGTTTTTACCATGGAGAAGAACGAAAAGGAATTCCGTTTGTCTGAATGGACTTGTGACCTCCAGATATTGCTTTAGAGTGTGGCCAACGTCAAGTGGATGAACATCCTGATCGTCCATTGTTCTGAAAGTAGGAAGTACAATCTCTTGATTTTCATGAAAGACTGAGGTCACTTTAGGGTTTGACCCAAGCATGGGAATCAACACTACCCTATCTGGAAAGAAGGTTAGGAAAGGTTCTTCTGAACCTAAATTTCTAATCTCTGACACTCTTTTAGCCGATGTCACAGCTACTAAGAAGGTGGTCTTGAGCGTGAGATCTCTCATGGAAAGAGGTTTGTCAGGATCTGATCCGAGATTGGAGAGAAAATGCAAGACAATAGGAAGGTCCCATTTGGGGAACCTAGGTCTTCTTTGAGGTTTAAGCCTGATAGCTCCTTTAAAGAATTGACGGACTAATGTGTGATTAGCCCAAGATACTCCTGTGAAGGCTGAGATGGCTGAAACTTGCACTCTTAGTGAGCTGACTGCTAAAGATAGGTCCAGCCCTGATTGGAGAAAACTTAGAATGTCTTCTACTGCTGGAGACTTACACGGATTTGACCGGGAAGACATGTGATCAGAGAATTTAGACCATATCCGTTCGTATACTCTGTTCGTACTTCCCCTCCGGGCACTAAGAAGAGTTGGAATAGCTTCTTCCGGACAGCCTAGGGATTCAAGCCTTTCCCTCTCAAGAACCACACCCTGAGGTGTAGGCAAGATGGGCATGGGTGTAACGTCGAGCCTTGCGACAGTAGATCCGGCCTGAGAGGAAGGGGAACTGGGTCTTGATAACTCAGGAGTGATAACAGAGGAAACCACGGCCTGTTGGGCCAGAAAGGAATCACTGCAATGATCTCCACCTTCTCTGTTCTGAGCCTCCGAAGGAATTGCAGAATCACTGGTACCGGAGGGAAGGCATAAGCCTTCTGAAACTTCCAATGATCTGAGAGAGCATCTATCCCGTAAGCCTGAGGGTCTCTGAACCTCGAATAATATCTGGGCATCTTGTGATTGCATGGAGAAGCAAATAGATCGACCTCTGGAAGTACTCCCAGGGTCAGAAGCCACTCGAACACCTCTCTGTGGAGAGACCACTCGTTGTTGTCCATTTGCACTCTCGAGAGGAAGTCCGCCTGTACATTCTGGATCCCCGGAATGTAAACTGCCGAGATGTTGGACAAATATTTCAGAGCCCAGCTCATTATTGGCTCCACTTCTTGTAGCAGAGACCAGCTGCGAGTTCCACCTTGCTTCTTTATGTAAGCCACCGCGGTTGTATTGTCCAACCTTAGCATCACAGATGAACCTTCTATTAGATGGCGAAATGACAGGAGTGCTTGAAAGGCGGCCTTCAGCTCCAGAATGTTGGAGACAATCCCTCGAGCAGGGAAACCCCATCGGCCTTGCGCCACTTCTGAAAGGCAGTGAGCGCCCCAACCTCGATTGCTGGCATCCGAAGTTAACGTGACCCATGAGATGGGCACGATTGAATGGTGATTGCGCAGATTCTTCCCTTGAAGCCACCAAAGAAGAGACGTCCTCATGGATGACGTAAGATGTATGCGCTAGACTTGGCTGGAAGAATCCCATTGTTGAAGGAACCCTTTTTGGAAGGGTCGTGTATGCCATTGGGCCCACTTCACCATAGGAATGGTAGCTGTCATTGTGCCAATTACTTTCAGGCATTGGAAAGCTGAGAGGTGAGACGACGCAAGGGCCGCGTGTATTCTGTCTCGAATCACTCCAATCTTCTCCTCTGGAAGGGAGATGGTGCCTTCCAATGTGTTGAAGTGAGCCCCTAGAAACACCAGAGATTGTGTTGGCTCTAAATGGCTCTTCTCTAGATTCAGAAGCCACCCGAATTTCTGCAGGGTGGAGATGACTAAGCTCCTGTGCTCTAACAGTTGATCTTCGTTCTGAGCTAGGAGAAGTAGGTCGTCTAAATAGTGGTGGAGACGAACCCCCTTGATACGGAGTAGAGCCACAACCGACAACAGGACCTTTGAGAAGACCCGAGGTGACGTTGTTAGGCCGAAGGGTAGACATGTGAACTGCAGATGCTGATTACCGACCGCAAAGCGGAGGAATTGTTGGAACTCTGTTGCCACTGGCACGTGAAAGTATGCATCTTTCAGATCGATTGAAATCATCCAATCTTCCAGATGTATTGAATGTTGGATCGTAATTAAAGACTCCATTTTGAACTTTTCTTTTCGGATAAAAGAATTGAGATGTGTTAAATCTATTACTGGCCTCCATGTACCGTTTTTCTTCTGTATCATGAACAGAGGAGAATACATGCCTTTGCCTTGTTCGTTTTCTGGAACAGGGACGGCTGCGCCTTGATCCAATAAACAGCTCACGTAGGTTAATAGGACCTGCTTTTTCTCTTCTGAACTTGGAAGAGCCGTGGGAACAAATCTGAGTCTTGGGGTATCGCTGAAAACCCACTTGTGACCGGAGGAGACCGTCTTAACGGTCCAGTAATCTCGGATTGAGGCCGCCCAGACATGCCCGAAGTGGCGAAGACGAGCCCCCACCTGGCATGCCTGAGCGGGCCCAATCTCAAAAGGACTTTGTGGCGTCCTGGTTGCCAGAGGAACCCCCTTTTGCGGGTTTCTTGAAAGAAGACTGCCTGGCTTTCCAGGATCTAGAGAACTCCCGACCAGGTCTGTAGCTGCGCGCATCCCTAGCGCGATCAGAGTTTTGTCTTCTAGAAAAACTGCGTTTCTGATTTTGTAGGCGTCTGTCTTGAGGGAGGAAACCAGACTTCCCACCTGTGGCCCGGGTTATGGCACTATCGAGCTTATTGCCGAACAATGAAGAACCTTCAAACGGAATTCGGCACCAAGCTTGCTTGGAAGCTGGGTCCGCCAACCACGGACGGAGCCATAGGGCACGACGAGCTGAAACAGCTGCCAACATAACCCGGGACATCAGGCGGATGACATCAATAGATGCCTCCCCAAGAAAGGCTGATGCCAGCCTGATCTCTTGGATAGGAGAATCCTTAGCTGTTTCAGTAGAGATACCTCTTAAGAACTCATCCACATTATCAGACCAAGATTCCAAAGCTTTGGAAACTGCAGCTATCGCAAGTACTGGCTTACATGCCATTCCTGACGTCAGGTAGATCTTCTTTAAATCCGAATCAATTCGCTTTTCCAAAGGATCTTTAAAAGATACAGTGTCTTCCAAGGGTAGCGTTACATATCTTGCTAGTCTCATTAAAGCTGCATCCACTAATGGGGCTGATTCAAGGTGCTTTACTTCCTCTTCCTTGAAAGGATATAGTTTCAAGACCTTTGACTGCATGGAACTTTTCTTGTCCATTTTGCTCCATTCCTCAGAAATGACCTCACCCAGCTCAGAGAGAAAAGGAAAATACTGTCGCTCCTTATTGAGCTGCTTAAAAAACTTCCTCTGTTTTGGGGGGGGAGTAACTGGATCTTCCCACTTCAGGGCCTCTTTTACTGCCTTCACCAAAGAAGGAACTAAAGCGAACTCAAACCCCACGCCAGGATCTTCCAGATCCGATTCGCCGTCTGAAACAGGAGCAGAAGGGTGACTTGGTTGGGAAGAATCCCATGTCTCATGCACAGAACCTTCACCCACTGGAGGGCATAATGGGTCTGATGGGGAATCACGGGGCTGCTGGGCTTCTCTCTCCTGTAGAGATTCTTTCACAACCCGCCTAACCATAGATTCCAAACGCTGGTCTGCACCATCCCTCTCATCTGCAGCTTTAGAGAAGCAGTGATCACAGAGAGATTTGTCTGTTGGAACAGGCATCCTACATCCCCAGCATGATTTTCCTGAACTCTCTTTAGAGTGAGATGAAGGGGGGTAAGAAGGATTTTTATTGCGCTGTTCAGATCTGGAAGGAGATCTATAATGGCTAGACCTGGAGGAAGATTGCCGGTGGTGTGATTTTGATGATCCACTTCCTTTATGGGAACTACGGTGTGGATCAGACCTAGTAGGGCTGTGAGGAAAGAAACACAGAGAAGATAGAGAAAGAAAATCAGCTGGTGTCCTAAAAATCCTACTCTCACTCCTTGTACAGGCAGAAAAGCAAAACTGCAAACATACCTGCTACAAGCGGGCTGGCCACTAGGGGGCAGTGAGGAGTCCATAGTGTCAATACAGTAGGAAGCTGCAGAGACAGATTCACAGGATCAGCTGACTGACAACAGACCTCCACCCCCAGACAATAGAGATTGTCTTACCTTGAACCGCCAAGATAGTAGCCCCGGGAAGTCGCTGTATCCCCCAGATCATTCCCAGGGCTCTGAAAGCTTTCCACAGCTTTTAAAAGTGGCGCCCGTGACGTCATCGCCGACGTCAGACGCGAGACGCTCGCGCGCATGCGCGAACCAAGCCTCGACTTCGTATTGGGTCCGCGCATGCGCAGAACGTACGCTAGTACCCGGAAGTCACAGAGAGAGCGGCTGCTGGAACGCAGAGCGTCAGCGCCACTCTAGGACACCAGGAAGCAGGAAAAAAACACACACAGATATGATACACATAAACACTGCTGCCATATGTGAATGAAATGTAAAAACTTACCCCTCCACCTACGATCACCTGGGCCGAGAAACGCCATCCATACACACACACACCGGACTTGGCAGTAGATAATGGTCGCCTGAAACATTAGGCAAACAGACCGTGCGCACATAGACGAACCGATCCAATCTTCAGCGCTACTCTGCTATACACTCCATACCCTGCTAATAGTCAGGGCCTATCGGAGGAATCTTTGGCACTCGGCATCATCGATCGTAGGGAGGTTTTATCTTCAGGTAGGAGAACCAACACCTGGTCCTACGGAGGAAGACAAAAAAGGAACATGGATAGCAGCCTAGAGCAAAGATTTATGGGAGAGGGGGTCCTATTGGGTAGTTATGGAGGCGGAGCCTACCCACACGTATGCTGCCATGGAGCCTGTCAGGAAATATATATATCTACAGTGCTCAGCATAAATGAGTACACCCCTCTTTCGAAAAGTAAGATTTTAATAAATATCTCAATGAATACAATTTTGAAAATGTTGACAAAACTGTTATAGAACATTTGTTTAGCTCATTACATGAAAGTAAGGTTAATAATATAACTTAGATTACAAGATCTTCAGTTTCACTCAAATTAATTGAAGCAAAAATGAATCCAAGCCCACAACAAAAACTACTACATCTAGTATTTTGTATGACCTCCATGATTTGTAAGGACACCACCAAGTCTTCTAGGCATGGAATGAACAAGTTGGTGACCTATTGCAACATCTATCTTTTTCTATTCTTCAAGAACGACCTCTTTTAGAGCCTGGATGCGCAAAAAAAACCCCTTTTTTTAAAGCTGGCCCTTTAAAAAAAAAAATACAAAAAAAGGTCCTTAAGTGCACTGTGTTCAGACGCCGGACACAGGGCACTTATGGGAAGCGCCACGTCTATGCAATCACAAGATTGCATACGTGGCACCTCATTTGCGGGCGTTTAGCCTGCCTTGCAGAGCTTTCTGAAGCGCCAAGTAGCTTCTGCCCAGCGCTAGTATCTATCACTATGGTCGGGTGGTTTGATTGACATCTGAGTATGATGTCACTTCCTGTTTCTATCTCCAATTGCTCCTGGGAGAGAGAAACAGGAAGTATGAGAAGAACGGATCTCTCCACAGGAGACACCGCTGGAGAGGACAACACACAGCAAGGTAAGTAACCGGGGGAGGGGGGTTTGATGGTGACACATGCTGCTGCAATTTGGTGGTGACACATGCTGCTGCAATTTGGTGGTGACACAGGCTGCTATAATTTGGTGGTGACACATGCTGCTGCAATTGGTGGTGACACATGCTGCTGCAATTGGTGGTGACACATGCTGCTGCAGTTTGGTGACACATGCTGCTGCAATTTGGTGACACATGCTGCTGCAATTTGATGGTGACACATGCTGCTGCAATTTGGTGACACATGCTGCTGCAATTTGGTGGTGACACATGCTGCTGCAATTGGTGGTGACACATGCTGCTGCAATTTGGTGACACATGCTGCTGCAATTTGGTGGTGACACATGCTGCTGCAATTGGTGGTGACACATGCTGCTGCAATTTGGTGACACATGCTGCTGCAATTTGATGGTGACACATGCTGCTGCAATTTGGTGACACATGCTGCTGCAATTGGTGGTGACACATGCTGCTGCAATTTGGTTACACATGCTGCTGCAATTTGATGGTGACACATGCTGCTGCAATTTGGTGACACATGCTGCTGCAATTTGGTGGTGACACATGCTGCTGCAATTGGTGGTGACACATGCTGCTGCAATTTGGTGACACATGCTGCTGCAATTTGGTGGTGACACATGCTGCTGCAATTGGTGGTGACACATGCTGCTGCAGTTTGGTGACACATGCTGCTGCAATTTGGTGGTGACACATGCTGCTGCAATTTGGTGACACATGCTGCTGCAATTTGATGGTGACACATGCTGCTGCAATTTGGTGGTGACACATGCTGCTGCAATTGGTGGTGACACATGCTGCTGCAGTTTGGTGACACATGCTGCTGCAATTTGGTGACACATGCTGCTGCAATTTGATGGTGACACATGCTGCTGCAATTTGGTGACACATGCTGCTGCAATTTGGTGGTGACACATGCTGCTGCAATTGGTGGTGACACATGCTGCTGCAATTTGGTGACACATGCTGCTGCAATTTGGTGGTAACACATGCTGCTGCAATTTGGTGGTAACACATGCTGCTGCTGCTTGGAGTATCTTTATCTGCTGATTGTTAAACTTTCTAGAATACACATATTTCTTTTGTTGTATAGGATCTGGGCCTGCTGTCCCTCCATCCCTCTATCCCTCTCCCTCCATCTCTCGTTCATCTCAGACACTAACCACACCACCTTAGAGCCACGGCCACTATTTAGCTGAAACCACGCCCATTTTCACCACGTGGGAGGGGTCAAAAAGAAGGGCGGGGTCTGGCACCCCCCCATCCTAAAACTTCACCAGCCGCCACTGAGCTCAACCTGTCTTTTCAGAATTCCCCATAGGTGTTTGGTTGGGTTCAGATCAGGAGACATACTTGGCCACTGAATCACTTTCACCCTGTTCTTCTTCAGAAATGTAACAGTGGTCTTAGATGTGTATTTTAGATCAGTGTTTCTCAACTTCAGTCCTCAAGGCGCCCCAACAGGTCATGTTTTCAGGATTTCCCTCAGATGAAACGGCTGTGGTAATTACTAAGGCAGTGAAACTGATCAAATCACCTGTACAAAATAATGGAAAGCCTAAAAACATGACCTGTTGGGGTGCCTTGAGGACTGGAGTTGAGACTGGAGAGAAACACTGTTTTAGATCATTGTCATGTTGGAAAAGTGCATGACAACCAAGGGCACGGAGTATTGGTAGAAGCTTGTCTTTTAATATAGAGCAGTATATCTGTGAATTCATGATCCCATCAATGAAATGCAGCTCACCGACACCAGCAGCACTCATGCAGCCCCACAGAAGGACACTGCCACCACCATGTTTCACTGTAGGCACTATGCATATTTTTTTGTACTCCCCACCTTCGCAACGCCATACAGTTTTGAAGCCATCAGTTCCAAAAACATTTATCCTGGTCTCATCACGCCGTATTGTGTCACGGGAAACAATCACCCCAGTTTGGCTTTCTACTTCTTTAGCTAACTACAGTGAACTTGCATGGCGATTTTCTTCAACCCTTTCCATCAGAAGACGCTCTTGTCGAGGCGTTAACTTCCGTGGATGGCCTGGATGTCTCTGTGAAATAAATGCAGTTCCATAATTGTTAAATTTTTGTATCACTTTTGCTACAGTATTCTGACTGCTAAGTAAAGCTTTGCTGATCATCTTATAGCCTTCACCTTTCTTGTGTATGTAGCGGTACCCCCCGTAGGGGCTGCAGAAAGTAGTAGTTCCACCTGTCACCCTGCCCAACCTGGCATTCACTTCCAGACACTCCAAGACAATGAACAGTTCATCAGCTTTGTTTTTGTTATTTTATTGAAGGATTCAATTTGGATGGGGTAAGAAAATTATGGGATGCTCAGAATCAATAGCAGAAATCAATATGATGATCAATTGGAACCTCTATTTACATCTTCTAGAGCTCCAGCCTCCTCCAGCACAATGCTTATTTGTAGACTGTTTCTCTCTCTCCTGTACAATACTTGGTTCCTGGCATAGCTAGCACATGGTAGGCCCAACTCTAATCCAGTCAGACCTGAGAAATCACCATTTGCAGGCAGGGACCGCGGGCCCTTTGGTGTAGCAACCAATGCAGAAAGAAAGTCTTTTAGTGCTAGCTGTATTGAGGTGGACTGCTGATCCCAGTCAGTCCTGTGCAGACTCTGACAGCCCTCCTGGCCGCAGCACCTGACTTCTATGCCAGTAACATCACAGGCTCTCCCGCTGGCTCTACATCCACTCCTGGCCATGCCTCTCTCAGCTCTCCCGACTGTGCCTGTCTCTCACCAACACCTGGTGGATCCCTCCTGAAGACTTGCTTGGCAGTGTTCCTCACTGTCCTCTCCTGCTCATGTTCAGGACACCCCTTGGGTTGTGTGGGGTTCCTTCACAGCTACGAGCCCCCGGCCCAAGGCCACCCCCCCTCAGGCTGGGGACTCCCTCCAAGGCCTCGACAGCCTAACACTCCATCTCTCCATCTCTCCAACAGAACAACTCCTTCCCAGCTGGACTGATCCCAGGTATTTAGGGGGCCTGCCCCTTGAAATTCCGATCGCCAAGAAGGCGATAACGTACAACACGTACGATGAGCCGAGAAGAATGAAATTCAATAGCCAGTGCGGCTCTTCTGCTTGATTCCGAGCATGGAGCATGGAACTTTGTGCGTCAGAATTGTGTACACATAATTGGAATTTACGACAACGGATTTTGTTATTGGAAAATTTGAGATCCAGATCTCAAATTTTGTTTGTCTGAAATTCCGACGGAAAATGCCTGATGGAGCCTACACATGCTCGGAATTTCCGACAACAAGCTCCCATCGAACATTTCCCGTCGGAAATCCGACCGTGTGTACACGGCATAAGACTTTCATTGGGGTGTTTTCATTTTTGCAAAATGGTCTTGCATGAATTTGTAAGGAAAAATACTTTTTTTGTGTGTGCAAGTTATCAAATCTTGGTTGCAATCAATGGCCCGCATTTGTGGGAGTATTTTATAGTATAGTGTCTCATAGAAAATGTTGATTCTGAAAGGAAAGTAAAGGTTTTCTGACAAATTGGTTGGGCTGTTACCATTTATGCTGAGCACTGTATATATATATGTTTGAGTGTGTGTTTTAAATTCCCTTTTTTTGAACATCAGGTGTGTATTTTTTGTGCATTAATATGGTGTAGACAGAGTCAAAGATGATTGACACTAGCTTTTAATCATCAGGGAGGAGAGTGCCATTTACCACTGAGGATATGCCCACATGTGTGACTCTATAGTCACGTGGGCTGCACAGAAAAGAGAAAGGAGGAAATGAAGAGCTTAGAAGGGAACTGAAATATCAGCATGCTCTGTAGAGAACACCAGCTGGTCTTTACAATTTCAGCCTGCAATGGGAACACAGAGAAGATAGGAGGGACGGCTCAAAGCAGGATCAACCAGGTATATTTCACTCTACTCTATACAAAAGAAATGCTTGAGTGGCTTTTGCGAATAACATTCTGTTATATAGCATGTAATGAGAGTCTTGCATAGATATACTGTTTAAAGTATAAGTAAACCCTAACTGGCTGATATTTAAGCACTGTGTATCATAAACATTTTTTTTCTTTTAGAAAATACTAAATTTAACTTATTGTCATCTTCTTTTTCTATTTTTTTTCTTTTTTTTCCTGCATTTTGGCACTGCTGATCTCCTGCTGCCTCTTTTTAGGGACTTGCTTTAGGAATGGGCACATGTTTTCTGAAAGTGGCACAGTGACTTAGACTTATAGCCTCTAATGGATGTGCATATGACAGGGTAAAAATACAGGAGAACACCAGAGAGACAAGGACAGAGCATTGACAACAGGGGGCACCTAAACAAGGACTTACATGGCAGGATCACCAGGTATTATTTAAGTGAATGCTGTTATTTTAAAAGATTGAAAATATTTTTTTAAATGGCATCGTCGAAATGCAGCCCAAATGCCTTCCAATTGCTTTTCTGCATGCACGTTTTTGACGTATTCCGGTGCATCCTCCACCCCACCCCCTTTTTTTCCTCACCATAACTGACCACACTGCTGTGAACTATGCCATTGAAAACCATATAACATACTATCCCTGCAGTTTTGATGCCGAAGAAAAATGCACTGGGCTGCATGTGGTGCGAACTGGCCCTAACTCATTAAAGTTAATGCTTTTTACATTGTTAGTCAGTAGGAAGAATACTCCTTACATTGGTGGTCAGTGGGAAGAATGTTCCTTACATTGGTGGTCAGTGGGAAGAATGCTCTTTACTTTGGTGGTCAGTTGGAAAAACGCCACTTACATTTGTGGTCAGTGGAAAGATTGTCCTTTACATTGGTGGCCCGTGGGAAGAATGTCCCTTACATTGGTGGTCAGTGGGAAGAATGCTCCTTATATTGGTGGTCAGTGGGATGAATGTTCCTTACATTGGTGGTCAGTGGGAAGAATGTTCCTTACATTGGTGGACTATGGGACGACTGACCCTTACATTGGTGGTCATTGGGAAGAATGCTTCTTATATTGGTGGTCATTGGGAAAAATGCTCCTCACATTGGTGGTCATTGAGAAGAATGCTCCTTGCATTGGTGGTCATTGTTGGTGGTCATTGGGAAGAATGCCCCTTGCATTGGTGGTCAGTGAGAAGAATGTTCCTTACATTGGTGGTCAGTGGGAAGAATGCTCCCTACATTGGTGGTCATTGGGAAGAATGCCCCTTACATTGGTGGTCAGTGGGAAGAATTCCCCTCCCCCCACCCATTATAGTAGTTGTTTGAATACTAACCATACAGACAGATAAAAAGATTACTGGTGTCATTGGTGTAAAAAAAATGGAAACTGATTGGTTCCAATGCAGAGTTGCACCAGATTTTGCACTCTCCAGTTTTAGTAAATCCATCCCAATGTCTACTATCTAAAATCGTGCACCGGCATACAGTCATGCCAAGTGGTAAGGGACCTGGAACTTGGAAGCCACCTACAGATGGGAGGTCAACTAGCCACAGCTCAGGGAACCCCTATCAATCTCTAGAGCCTTTTATAGCCTAAAAAGGCAGATAATAACCCGAGCAGGTAAAGCATAATGGGGCTGATTTACTAAAACTGGAGAGTGCAACATCTGGTGCATGGCAGCCAATCAGCTTCTAACTTCAGCTTGTTCAATTAGGCTTTGACAAAAAATAAAAAACTGGAAGCTGATTGGTTTCTATGCAGAGCTGCACCAGATTTTGCACTCTCCGGTTTTAGAAAATCCATCCCCATTATGTACAATCTACAATCTAAAATCCTGCACCGGCATATAGTAAGAACTTTTACATACATATTTATGTTATTATTAACTTTCTGCATACAGGCACAATGGTTATACTGGTCTTTTAAGAATGCTAGTGTGAGCAAATGGCTCACGGATTGATAAATGTGGAGAACGAATCATTGGGAGATGAGGATCAAATGATGAATGTGATGCAAATAAATGGGTGGGCTAATAAAGAAACAGAGCAGAACAAAGGAATTGTAAAAATCTATATTGTCACTAAAAAAGGAGAGATGACATAATGCAGAAGGCCAGGCTGAGACAACACAGAGACACATAATGGGCTTATTTGGTAAAGCAGCACAAAGGGCAATGGTAATGCATAAAATACAGTAACCTATATCAACCAATTAGATCTCCTGGGGTCATATCAGGGGATGTTGACTCCTCAATAGTTTCTATGGGTTACTACAATTTGCACAGTGCTCTTTGCCCTACTGAATGAATGACGATTGGAGGCACCCAGCATCCCCTGGTTATTGGAGACAGCCACAATCAATCACTTGACTACATTCCTACACACAAGCCATTGCAGAAACTGGGGAAGGATGCAGGATGAAATCAGCTTATAATATGGCTGAAAATCTCCTCCCATCCAATAGAGACAGAGTCATTTATCCGGATTAAATGAGACGGCGGTATGTAGGAGACGGAGAGAGCGATGGAGAGAGAGAGAACGTAGAGGGGAAAGTGACAGAGAGACATCAGGCTTTGGAGGAATAGGAAAAGGGAGGGATCAGTAAGGAGCGAAGGGGGGGAGACAAAGGGAGAAGCAGGGGGAAGGCATAGAAGGTAGCAGATAGAAGGATGCTTTGACACAAGGAGAGGAGGGGAGCCAGCAGGTAGTCTCAGGGAATGAATGGGGAGCAGGCAGCTGGAAGGTATCAGAAGCAGAGGAGATGGCAGGGAGGGAGAGGAGATAACCTGGAACTGATGCTAATCACTGGCAGCAAGAATACTAATCTGGAGCAGCAGCTGTTTCAGCACTGGACAGCGACCTGGCTGGGGAAGGTGGAAATGCAGAAAAATTAGGCAGCAGTGCAGCTTGGGCTCCCATGTACAAGGCAAAGGGGTTTCTCTAACCAGTCAAGCCAGCCTTTTTTTTTTATTTTAAATATTCTAAGAAACTGAAGAGGTGCTCGCCGGCTGCTTCACCCAGGGATCCTTTTAATTTATTAGTGCAGGATAGCTATTGATTTTAGGCTTAGAGCAATCATTTAAGCTAAGGGGTGTGCACTGGTCTGTGTAGCAGCGCCTGCAGCCATCTCCTGGGGCAGGGTGACTAGTGGTCAAGGAAATGCTACCTGCCCCATATCAAAGATTTGGGGTGAGCTGAGGACAGGACTTGGGGCCAGAGTGGAGGAGGAGCAGGGGAGTTTTGGCTCTCCCCGTCCCCCCAGGCTGATGATGCTGCCAAGGAGCGATCGGTAAAAAAAAAAAAAAAAAAATCGACAGGAGGAGATCAGTTGTTGGGAAAGGTGATTTGGAGAGGGGAGCCAGCTCGTTCCTCTCCGGTGTCCGAGCTGAGCACGGCGGGGCAAGAGGCGGACGTGATGGGCGAGTGGACTATCCTGGAGCGCCTGCTGGAGGCTGCGGTACAGCAGCACTCCACCATGATAGGGAGGTAAGAGACTGGTACACCATTGAAGGGGGGGAGGGCTGGAGTCCATGGGATCATCGGCATGGATGGAGATTGTATTTTTCAGACAACACTTGCACAATGCATACTGCCTAGCCCACACCTTGCAGCAATACCCTACAGAGCAACACAACCCATATTACCCACATGACCCCTTATCGAGCTTTTGGCCCACTTCTGCTCTACCGTACCATATGGCTCCATGCTACCCTACTGAGCAATACAGCCCCATGCCACCACAGTGGGCAACATGGCCTACTTCTCTCCTCCAGGGGGCCTACCGTACTCCAAATTAGACTGAAGCACTGCAGATATCCTCACCGACAGGTAGATTGAGGAGTGGGTGTGGTGACTGGTATGCATATGTGGAATACAAGGTTGAATGCCTGGATTTGGCGCTCTCATATACATGTCGAACACATCACCTGGGGAAGTTATAGCATTTTTTTTTGTCATATCAGCAGTGCATTCTAGGGTTAAAGCAGCTCAAATAATTCATCGGTCGGGGCTGTCCTGGGAATCAGAGCCCCGCGCCATGCCTCCATCATAACACACATCTCAATGCACCCACCGACAGGTGCTTGCAGGGAAAAATTGGCACATGGCAAAACGACAGCTGTTTGAAGCGAGCATTCACAGAACGGCAGTCTCTCTGTGAATGTACTAGGTGTGTCCACCATCGTTCCCACTATTTACTATATGTCTTGTGTGTTGCTAGGGTAACGTATAAGCTCTAGCATAACCGTGCAAACCTGTCATTGAGTGATGTATGGACGCTACACTGTATATTCATGTACACACGTTAATTTCCATCTCTTAAAGATCACTCGTTCCCTGCAGTCTTCTCTATCTCCCCGCCTGAAATGTCACACTCCATTTGCCATTTTCCTGGCTATTTGGTAACCCTGTGTAGTCTCTGTGTTTTTTTTTTGTTTGTTTGTTTTTTTACAAAATTTTTAAATGTACTTTTTTCCCCAGAATCTGTTTTTGACAGTGTTTCTCAATATGAAGTTAATTTATCAAATAATATGTGCGGTAACCCATGGCAACCAGTCATCTTTTATTAATATGACTGCTGGAAACTGAATTCTGATTGGTCGATGTGGGTTACTCCGCTTTGCACATTATAGTTGCTCGTAACCCTGGCTTATTTTTTTTTTTTTTGGATAGAGGTTTTACAAGGAATGGGGGAAGGTGGGAGGAATCTGTTATGAGTATGCCAGCTCTGAATAGATTTGATGGTGCTTCATTTGGTCCTTTCATGTTTAATAGGTGGCTGGGTGGCTGAACCAGTTCTGTGCTAAGCAGTGTCTCTTACAACTCTGATCTCATATCTATATGATGAATAATACATAGCGTATTATTACTGCTGTCGCTGCATATTTTGCTGGTTGTTACACATTTATGCTCTAATTTAATAAGGCAATGCAGGGTGCAGTATTCTATAACAACCAATCAGAATCTTTTTTACTGATCTGACTACAGTAAACCTAAATACCTTCACTTAGCCCTGTCATATCAAATAGTCCCATCAGACCAAAGGCTTTACAATTGGGGTCCTTGTTAAAAGATAATGAAGGCGCAAGGGTCTCAATGCAAGAGTTTTCCAAATGGAGGGGGTCTGATTATTACAATGATCATTTTTATATATGGTGCATTCTCTTTTTTTATTTGGGTCCCTTCCATTAAGTAACAATTCCTGCATCACCCACGTAAACAATAGTAGGACCGTCATTACACTCTTGTTTACAGGGCTTGGTAAACCAACCATTCAGGTACAATGCTGCTCAGGGAGAATATGTACAGTATTGTGCTGCCAGGTTAGGTTTCACCTGATCTGAAACTACAATGCTGCTATTGTGATGCTGAGATCTGGAAAGAGAACTCCATTTTAGGTGCATTATTTTTAATTCTATCTCTGGTAAAGCCTTTTTTTTTTTCTCAAAGAATAGGTGCAGGAACTCCTCCCTACCGAGTCACCCCTTGTCTCCGCCCCTACCCACCTTCGAGCAATGTACCTTAATTCCACCCCTACCCACCTCTCATTACCACCCCTTTTAGAGGATACAGAACCAAGTATTATCTTGTGGTGCTAAGTAATTTGTAGGGAATGTGTTAATGATAACAACAAGAAAAACAATAAAATAGATCTAGCAACAATGGACCCCCCCCCCCCCCCCACGGTGACAATAGATCCACCCCAGCAACAACAGACTCCAAGCAGACAGCATCTCCAGTAGCCAGCAAAATTAGACCACTCCCTCAACAGTAGACCCCCCCAGCAACGTAAGATTTACCCCCAGCAACAAGAGATCCCCCACCAGCAACAATAATCTTCACCAGCAACAATAGACCCCTCTGCAAAAATAGATCCCCTCCAGCAACGATAGACTCACCAGCAGCCAGCAACAATAGACCCCTCCCTCAACAGTACATCCTCCCTATCAACGATTGACACCCCAGCAACATAATACCCATCCCCAGCAACAATAGATCCCCACAAAAAAACAGAAGACCCCTCCCTCACCCTATGAAAAAATACATCCCCTCCAGAAACAATAGATTTCCCATCAGCCATTATCAATAGACCCTCCAGCACTCCCCAGCACCCCTTGCCATTACATACATTCAGTTCTGGAGGTGCCAGAAATGCGTTCCCCCGCGTTCCTGCAGAAAAAAAGCCCTGGAAGCCTTCAGTAAAACAAATATGTTCAAAGTAATGTTCCAATGTCTACTCTTGCCCTGATTGACCAGAATTCCCATACACCTGCAAAAACCTATGGTAAGATACCGCCATTTACCTTTAGGGCTTGTCCATACTAGCGGTTGAGGGGGTGGTAATGATCGGGAGCTGGTGGTACTGGCTCCTGATCATATGACTACCATGACAGCCAATCACAGTGGTCATGTGATCTGCAATCCTTCCTGCCCCCCCCCCGAGCATAAAGATCCATCTAAAGGGCCACCAGGCCCAGGCAGAAAAGGGTTAAGGAAGTTAAAGCTGAACTCCAGCCAGCAACAATATTTGGACATGTGCACTGTAAAAATAAATGAGCACTAATGACTTGTATGCCATATGTGTAGACTGCAACATATACAGTGTGGTAAGCACCAGATATTGGCACTGACACTTATGCTTCTGGCTTTGATACAGCTCTCATAGCAGGCAGCTTGCTCAGCAGCTTGTCCATTCATTAAATGCCTTGCCTTCTTTTCACAGAATTCAAGGTGTTCTCTGATTGGAGGAGACATGGATGAATGTAAGGATTTCCCTCTACCAATCACAGTATAGTGATATAGTGAATAGTTGCACTGTAAAACAAGCAAGCCACTATGTACTCCACCCAGAAGTGTAAGGCCAGCCAAACATGGAGCAGATTTTTTTCCTGCAACCACGGGTTGCAGGAAAGAAATGTGCTCAATCCGCCCCTCAACATAGACAGCGTTGATGTGGGAATACCTCTTGCAGAGCCATTGTCTTTTCCCAGCGGAGGGGGGGGGGGGGGGGTCGGTGTCTTGGGTCCTGATTGGAAAGACTGATATCAATCTATCAATTGATATCAATAGATGCAGCAGCAGGACACGGGAGCACGCCCCGCACGAGTGCCCCGAGGGAGAGCGGCTCTCTAGTGGGGCATTCGACAAGAGGAGGAGCCAGGAGCGCCACTGAGGGACCCCAGAGGAGTAGGATCGGGGCCAATCTGTGCAAAACCAACTGTACAGAGTAGGTAAGTATGATATGTTTGTTTTTTTTTGTTTTTTTTAATCACTTCTCTACCCCCCCATTGTCATATGACGTCCGCAGATGGGATCTCCCATCCTGGGCGGGCATCATATGATGTCCTCGGCTTCCCGTCGGTATAGGGGGGCGCACACGCACCCAACCGCATCACTGAGGAGCCGCGATGTCCGCCGGGCACTCGCCATTCGCTCGTTACAGAGCAGGACCGTGAATCTATGTGTGTAAACACACAGATCAACGTCCTGTCAGGGGAGAGGAGACAGGTCGTGTGTTCCTAGTATATAGGAACACCGATTGGTCGCCTCCCTAAGTCAGTCACCTCCCCCTACAGTTAGAATCACTCCCTAGGGAGCACATTTAACCCCTTAATCGCCCCCTAGTGTTAACTCCTTCCCTTCCAATGACATTTATACAATAATCAGTGCATTTGTATAGCACTGATCGCTGTATAAATGTGAAATGTGGTCCCAAAAAAGTGTCAAAAGTGTCCGATCTGTCCGCTGCAATGTCACAGTCACGATAAAAATCGCAGATCGCCGCCATTACTAGCAAAAAAAAACAATAATAATAAAAATGCCATAAATCTATACCCTATTTTGTAGGCGCTATAACTTTTGCGCAAACCAATCAATATATACGCTTATTGCAATTATTTTTTACCAAAAATATGTAGAAGAATACATATGGGTCTAAACTGAGGAAAAAAAAATTGGGATATTTATTATAGCAAAAAGTAAAAAATATTGTGTTTTTTTCAAACTTGTCACTCTTTTTTTTTTATAGAGCAAAAAATAAAAACTGCAGAGGTGATCAAATACCACTAAAAGAAAGCTCTCTTTGTGGGGAAAAAATGATAAAAATGTCATTTGGATACAGTGTTGCATGACCGCGCAATTGTCATTCAAAATGTTACAGCGCTGAAAACTAAAAATTGGCCTGGGCAAGAAGGGGGTGAAAATGCCCTGTATTGAAGTGGTTAACCGCTTGCTGACTGGCTCATGCCGATATAAGTCGGCAGAAGGGCACGTACAGGCAGATTAACGTACCTGAACGTTGGCCTTTAAGAAGCGGGCGCGCCGCCCGCCGCGAACTCCGTGAGTGTGATCGCGGGTCCCGCGGACTCCATGTCCGAGGGGATACCCGCAATCGTCTCACGGAGAGGAAGAACAGGGAAATGCTGATGTAAACAAGCATTTCCCCCATTCTGCCTAGTGACACTGATCACCGCTCCCTGTAATCGGGAGCGGTGATCAGTGTCATGTCACACATAGCCCCTCCCCTCCACAGTTAGAATCACTCCCTAGGACACGCTTAACCCCTACAGCGCCACTTAGTGGTTAACCCCTTCACTGCCAGTCACATTTACACAGTAATCAATGCATTTTTAATCACACTGATCGCTGTATAAATGTGAATGCTCCCAAAATAGCGCCAAAAGTGTCTGATCTGTCCGCCATAATGTCGCAGTCATGATAAAAAAATCGCTGATCACTGCCATTACTAGTACAAAAAAAAAAATAATAAAAATGCCATAAAACTATTCCCTATTTTGTAGATACTATAACTTTTGCGCAAACCAATCAATAAACATTGCGATTTTTTTTACCAAAAATATGTAGAAGAATGCGTATCGGCCTAAACTGAGGAAAAAATATGTTTTTTTATATATTTTTTGGGGATATTTATTATAGCAAAAAGTAAAAAATAATGTGTTTTTTTCAAAACTGTTTAAAAAAATAAAACCGTAGAGGTGATCAAATACCACCAAAAGAAGGCTCTATTTGTGGGGAAAAAGGACGTCAGTTTTGTTTGGGAGCCATGTCGCACGACCGCGCAATTGTCAGTTAAAGCGGCGCAGGGCCGAATCGAAAAAAAACGCTCTGGTCTTTTGCCAGCCAAATGGTCTGGGGCTTAAGTGGTTAAACAAGACTTTAGATATCCTTTAAACTGCTGCGGTAGCTGAATATGATTATACACATGCTGTGGAAAATATTATACCCAATCTCACATCCAATGCACTGCATACTGTCACCGCTGACAGGGAATCCATCTTTACTCAGTCTTCCTTTCCGGGTTTGCGTGCTGCGGCCGTGGCACAGCTCTCTCCATGGATGACATGCCATCCATTGAGAGAGCAGTGCTCATATGCCGATGATGTCACCGGCTGCTACACATGTAAATATCTCCTAAATGGTGCATGTTTAGGAGATATTTACGATACCCACAGCCTAGCCTTAAAGGATAAGTTCACTTTTGCAGGCAAAAAAATGTGCATTTATTATTCTTTTCTTTTGTAACCTGTGAAGCTTTGCGTCAGCGATCAGAAGATCACTGGTGCCATGCAGGTCTCCTTCAGATCTGTCAGTATATCTGTGCTGTACATCCCGTATGGGCAAGCAGATACACTCACAGGAAGAAACCAATGAACTACAACAGCGCTCCACAACGCCGTGCTAGTTCATTGAGAACTACAAGCTGACAACCGCAAAGGATGTTGGGGCTTGTAGTTCATTCACACACAGAGCTGTGTGAATGAATGACACGGCCGTGTAGCTATCACTAGCTATGTGATAGCTAGTTCCAAAAACGTCTTCCCGTACTGCTGCCACAGGGAAATGGGTAGTGGTCAGTGGCTGCAGCATTGGGAACATTTTACATGCTCCACCCTAAAAACGGGTGGAACATAACATGTTCCTAAAGGTGAACTTATCCTTTAAGCTGGCCATACACAGAGAGGGGCAGAGGATGGCGTGTTCCTTATGCACGGTGCCCAAGGTTGTAATGCTGCACAATAAGAACTTGTGACTTTGTGTACCAAAAGGTAGGCTTGATCCACCCAGAGGGTAGTGATAAATGTGGAGTACTCGGAATGGTCCGGTGTGGAGAGTGAGGTTCCCCAGGGTTCTGTCCTGGGAACAATTCTATTTAATTTATTCATAAACGACCTGGAGGATGGGATAAACAGCTCAATCTCTGTATTTGTGGACAATGCTAAGCTAAGCAGGGCAATAACTTCTCCGCAAGATGTGGAAACCTTGCAAGAAGATCTGAACAAATTAATGGGGTGGGCAACTACATGGCAAATGAGGTTTACATAGTTATATAGTAGATGAGGTTGAAAAAAGACACAAGTCCATCAAGTGCAACCTATGTGTGTGATTATATGTCAGTATTACATTGTATATCCCTGTATGATGTGGTCGTTCAGGTGCTTATCTAATAGTTTCTTGAAACTATCAATGCCCCCCCGCTGAAACCACCGCCTGTGGAAGGGAATTCCACATCCTTGCCGCTCTTACAGTAAAGAACCCTCTACGTAGTTTAAGGTTAAACCTCTTTTCTTCTAATTCTAATAAGTGGCCACGAGTCTTGTTAAACTGCATTCTGCGAAAAAGTTTTAGTTCTATTGTGGGGTCACCAGTATGGTATTTGTATATTGAAATCACATCCCCTCTCAAGCGTCTCTTCTCCAGAGAGAATAAGTTCAGTGCTCGCAACCTTTCCTCATAACTAATATCCTCCAGACCCTTTATTAGCTTTGTTGCCCTTCTTTGTACTCGCTCCATTTCCAGTACATCCTTCCTGAGGACTGGTGCCCAGAACTGGACAGCATACTCTAGGTGCGGCCGGACCAGAGTCTCGTAGAGCGGGAGAATTATCATTTTATCTCTGGAGTTGATCCCGGTTTTAATGCATGGCAATATTCTGTTTTGTTGCATGCCATTGCTGAGCCTATCATCTACTAGGACCCCCAGGTCCTTTTTCATCCTAGATTCCCCCAGAGGTTCTCCCCCCAGTGTATAGATTTCATTCATATTTTTGCCACCCAAATGCATTATTTGACATTTTTCTACATTGAACCTCATTTGCCATGTAGTTGCCCACCCCATTCATTTGTTCAGATCTTTTTGCAAGGTTTCCACATGCAGAGAAGTTATTGCCCTGCTTAGCTTAGTATCGTCCACAAATACAGAGATTGAACTGTTTACCCCATCCTCCAGGTCGTTTATGAACAAATTAAATGGGATTGGTCCCAGCACAGAACTCTGGGGGACCCCACTACCCACCCCTGACCATTCCGTGTACTTCCCATTTATCACCACCCTCTGAACTCACCCTTGTAGCCAGTTTTCAATCCATGTACTCACCCTATGGTCCATGCCAACGGACCTTATTTTGTACAGTAAACGTTTATGGGGAACTGTGTCAAATGCTTTTGCAAAATCCAGATACACAACTTCTACGGGCATTCCTTTATCTAGATGGCTCCTCACCTCCTCACCTCACCTCCTCATAGATGGTTAACATTGGTTTGGCAAGAACGATTCTTCATGAATCCATGCTGATTACTGCTAATGATACCTCATTACTAAAATCTTGTATATAGTCCCTTATCATCCCCTCCAAGAGTTTACATACTATTGATGTTATGCTAACTGGTCTGTAATTTTCAGGGATGTATTTTGGGCCCTTTTTAACCACCTCAATACAGGGCACTTTCACCCCCTTCCTGCCCAAGCCATTTTTCAGTTTTCAGCGCTGTCGCACTTTGAATGACAATTGCGCGGTCATGTTACACTGTACCCTAATGAAATTTTTATCATTTTTTCCCCACAAATAGAGCTTTCTTTTGGTGGTATTTGATCACCTCTGCGGTTTTTATTTATTGCGCTATAAACAAAAGAAGAGGGACAATTTTGAAAAAACACAATATTTTTTACTTTTTGCTATAATAAATATCCAATTTTTTTTTTTTTTTAACAAATTTTTTCCTCAGTTTAGGCCGATACGTATTCTTCTACATATTTTTGGTAAAAAAAAATTGCGCTAAGCGTATATTGATTGGTTTGCGCAAAAGTTATAGCGTCTACAAAATAGGGGATAGATTTATAGCATTTTTATTATTTATTTATTTTTTACTAGTAATGGCGGCGATCTGCAATTTTTATTGTGACTGCGATATTGCGGCGGACATATCGGACACTTTTGACACATTTTTGGGACCATTCACATTTATACAGCGATCAATGCTATAAAATTGCATTGATTACTGTGTAAATGTGACTGGCAGGGAAGGGGTTAACACTAGGGGGCGCTCGAGGGGTTAATGTATTACCTAAGGAGGTGATTCTAACTGTGGGGGGAGGGGACTGACTGGGGGAGGTGACCGATCGCTGTCCCTATGTACAAGGGACACGCCATCGGTCTCCTCTCCTCTCTGACAGGACGTGGATCTGTGTTTACATGCACAGATCCACGCTCCTGCTCTGTTACCCGGCAATCGCGGGTGCCCGGCGGACATCGCGGCCGCCGGGCACGCGCACCGGGTCCCGAGCGACGCAGCGGGCACGCGCGCCCCCTAGTGGCTCGGAAGGCGAGGACGTCATATGACGTCCTCCCAGAACAATAGAAGCCTCGTCCAGCCGTCATATGACGGTGGGCGGTGGCTTAGCGGTTAAATATTGGTGCTACATTGGCTTTTCCCCAATCAGCTGGTACCATTCCAGTCAGTAGACTATCAGTAAAAATTAGGAACAATGGTCTGGCAATTACTTGACTGAGTTCCCTAAGTACCCTCGGGTGCAAGCCATCTGGTCCCGGTGATTTATTAATGTTAGGTTTCCCAAGTCTAATTTTAATTCTGTCCTCTGTTAACCATGGAGGTGCTTCCTGTGACGTGTCATGAGGATAAACACTGCAGTCTTGGTTACTGAAGCCCCCCGATTCCCTTGTGAAGACTGAGGAGAAGAATAAATTCAGTGCCTTCGCCATCTCCCCATCCTTTGTAACCAGATGTCCTTCCTCATTCTTTATGTCCTCCTTTTTTACTGTTTACATACTTAAAGAATTTCTTGGGATTTTTTTTGCTCTCCTCCGCTATGTGTCTTTCATGTTCTATCTTAGCCGTCCTAATTGCACCCTTACATTTCTTGTTGCATTCTTTATAAAGTGTGAATGCTGCAGATGATCCCTCAACCCTGTTTTTTTTAAATTCCTTCTCCTTTGCTTTTGTATGCATTTTTACATTGGAATTAAGCCATCCAGGACTTTTGTTCGCTCTTTTAAATTTATTACCCAATGGGATGCATTGGCTAATGCCCTTATTTAATATGCTCTTAAAGCAAACCCATCTCTCCTCCGTGTTCTTTGTTCCTAAGATTCTATCCCAATTTATGCCTCCTAGCAAGGCTCGTAGTTTAGGGAAGTTGGCTCTTTTGAAATTCAGTGTCTTTGTATTCCCCTTATGTTTCCTATTTGTGTGATTTATACTGAAGCCAATTGACCTGTGATCGCTGTTACCTAAATTGCCCCGTATTTCCACACCCGTGATCAGGTCTGTAATGTTGGTAATCAGTAGATCCAGTAACGCTATATTTCTAGTTGGTGCGTCTACCTTCTGACCCATAAAATTGTCCTGCAAGACATTTAGGAACTGGCGAGCCTTAGATGAATGCGCGGTTCCCTCCGCCCAGTCTATGTCTGGATAGTTAAAATCCCCCATTGTGATAACACTTCCCATCTTTGCTGCTAATCCAAATTGTGATAGGAGATCTGTCTCCACTTCCTCCCTCAGGTTAGGGGGCCTATAGCATACTCCCAGTATTATTTTCCCCTTAGCTTCATCCCTTTGGAGCTCTACCCATAAGGATTCCACATCCTCCCTAGCCCCCTCAGTGATGTCATCTCTCACATTCACTTGTACATTATTCTTGATATATAGGCATACCCCACCCCCTTTTAATGGTAGAAAAATGTAAAATAATGCATTTGGGTGGCAAAAATATGAATCTACTCACTGGGGGGGGGGGGGGGGGGGGAGAGAACTTCTGGGGGAATTTAGGATGGAAAAGGACCTGGGGGTCCTAGGTGATGTGATAGGCTTTGATTATTACCAAAAGTATTGGGACACCTGCCTTTGCACGCACATGAACTTTAATGGCATCCCAGTCTTAAGGTTCAATATAAAGTTGGCCCACCTTTTGCAGCTATAACAGCTTCAACTCTTCTGGGAAGGCTGTCCACAAGGTTTAGGAGTGTGTCTATGGGAATGTTTGACCATTCTTCCTGAAGCGCATTTGTGAGGTCAAGCACTGATGTTGGACGAGAAGGCCTGGCTTGTAGTCTCTGCTCGAATTCATCTCAAAGGTGTTCTGTCAGGTTGAGGTCAGGACCCTGTACAGGCCAGTCAAGTTCCTCCACCACAAACTCGCTCATCCATGTCTTTGTGCACAGTCATGTTAGAAAAGGAAGGGGCCATCCCCAAACTGTTCCCAAAAAGCTGGGAGCATGAAATTTTCCAAAATGTCTTGGTATGCTGATTCCTTAAGAGTTCTCTTCAGTAGAACTAAGGGGCCAAGTCCAACCCCTGAAAAACAACGACACACCATAATCCGCCCCTCCACCAAATTATTTGGACCAGTGCACAAAGCAAGGTTCATAAAGACATGGATGAGCGAGTTTGGGGTGGAGGAACTTGATTGGCCTGCACAGAGTCCTGACAACCTGATAGAAAACCTTAGGGATGAAGGGATTAGAGTGGAGACTGTGAGCCAGGCCTTCTCGTCCAACATCAGTGTCTGACCTCACAAATGCACTGCTGAAAGAATAGTCAATATTGAACCCTATGGACTGAGACTGGGATGCCATTAAAGTTCATATGTGTGTAAAGGCAGTCCCAATAATTTTGGCAATATAGTGTATATAAATTTCTGATGTTGGATCACTTTCATCCACTTTGTTTTTATGCTTAAAGCACCCCCCATACACTTGCGGAAACTGATGGCGTTATGCGGATAGTCAAGTAAATCCCGACCATGACACCATCTGCCTGGAGTTTGCATGTTCTCCCTGTGCTTGTGTGGGTTTCCTCCGGGTACTCCGGTTTCCTCCCACACTCTAAAGACATGCTGGTAGCTTAATCGGATTCTGTCTAAATTGGCCCTAGTATGTATGAATGTGAGTTAGGGACCTTAGGTTGTACGCTCCTTGAGGGTAGGGACTGATGTGAATGTAAAAATGTATATGTAAAGCGCTGCGTAAATTGATGGCGTTATATAAGTTATATAAGTTGTCTTACATGGCGGAATGGGACAGAGATCTTTTGGTTGACTTGGACCTAGGTCAATGGTGTAAACATTATTAGTTATTCTTCAGAAGAAATTAGTTTCAAATATTTCAAATATATCCCACCTTGCAAAACTGTATCTGAGCTCTTCCCCATTTTGCTTTCAGGATGTGCTTTACAAGGACACTGTGGGGTTACATAGTTACATAGTACTAAAGTCAAATAGACTGTGTACTTTGCAAAGTGCAGTTGCACTCTGCAAGAGCAGTTGCTCCAGAGCTTAGTAAATGAGCAGAAGCTCTGCTGACTTCCATCATCCAATCATGTGCAAGCAAAAATGCTATTTTCTTTTATTTTCCTTGTACGTGATTGGATATTCTTTGCAAAGTGAAGCTTTACTTCATTTACTAAGCTTTGGAGCAACTGCAGAGTCTATCTGCAAAGTGCACAGTCTATTTGCCTTTAGTAAATGAACCCCTTTGCACCACGTTTTATGGGAATGTCCTAGAATTAGGGGGTTTTGGAACACAATTTTTTTGCTTGCTCTGGAGATTTACAGGGCTGGAAATACAGCAATAGCCCCAAATAGCTTTACTTGTTGAACCAGTAAGGGATGTACCTCATAGCTCACAACGACTGAAGGTTTGTATTTTTCTGGCAGCCAAAATCCCTATAGCTGGGGCTTGGGAAAAAACCCTTGGTTTCCCTAGCACAGGCCAAGCACAAGATTTCATGGATTATGACACATGGGAAGATTGCTAGTATTATTATTATTATACAGCATTTATATAGCGCCAACAGTTTGCGCAGCGCTTTACAACATCGGGGAAGACAGTACAATTACAATACAATTCAATACAGGAGGGATCAGAGGGCCCTGCTCGTTAGAGCTTACAATCTAGAAGGGAGGGTCAAGTGGAACAAAGGGGAGTAGCTGTGGGGGATGATCAGATGGACAAAATGAAATTACAGTTGTTAGGTGTGGGTAGGATAGGCTTCACTGAAGAGGAGAGTTTTCAGGGATCGTCTAAAAGCTAATAGAGTAGGAGATAGACGGACAGATTGGGATAAGGAGTTCCATAGGCTTGGAGAGGCTCTGGAAAAGTCCTGGAGACGAGCTTGGGAGGAGGTGAGAGAGCTAGAGAGCAGGAGGTCTTGAGAAGAACAAAGAGAACGAGTAGGTTGGTATTTTGAGACTAGGTCAGTGATGTAGCTGGGTGCAGAGTTGTGGATTGCTTTGTAGGTAGTTGTTAGTATTTTGAATTTAATTCGTTGGGTGAGCGAAAACTAGTGGAGGGATTGACAGAGAGGATTATAGCAGAGACAGAGTGGTTGGTAAGGTGGATGAGTCAGTATACTAACAATTTAAAAAGATTTGGGATCCATGGGCCCAATATGTGAAGGTCCAGCTATCTCCTTGGTCCATTGTAGATCCATTTACATATGGAGATCGCTAGGCCTGTCACTTCTTATTCTTTCCTTTCTTTTCCTGTTCTCTGGTCTCTTTCATGCTCTTTATTGCAGTAGATAACATCTTTAGTATTTACATTACTGCCTGGAAATGTTTATGCTATGTTATCTTTCCACCTAGAGGCTTCTGGCTGGAATTTAGTTTAAACTTTGTGGCCGCATACATTGTTAGAGAATATTTTGCGTTTTATGCTTAGAACTATTATGTTCCTACCCTACTATCGTTGTGGAGATGTAAAGGTTGGTTCTGTGTATTGTACTTCTTACACTTTATTGATTGGGAACTCCTGTTTTTTTTTTTGTTTCCCAGTGGAGAGCTTTCTCTTTTTTTTCCAAAGACACTACAGGGCTTGAGGTAAAATCTCACCAGACTGTTATATAGCTGTCACTGGAACATGTGTCCTATGGCAAAATTCCTCTTCACCTGCCGTTCCACCGACACCTGTTAAATCTTAGATTACTGATCACTTGCTGTTCCTGTGACTGTGGTCACAGACATCAATAAAATCCTGAGGGGGTGCCTAGGAACTGGAGGTCCATGACTGTACCTCATGTCAAAGATTGGGTTGCTGAACCTTGCCACCTGATAAGGATGGAGAACCTAACAGTCTATTTTCTGGACAGACAAGGTAATTATGTTTTTCTGTGGATCCCCTAGGTTCTCTTTATAGATACACAAGCATTTAAATCACTCCAACTGACTCTAATAAGCATCGTGCTCCACAGCCTGACCCCTTTAGGATTGGCCTACTGGCCTTTTCTTGGTCCGTTTAATTGTCGTTTTAATTGCTGCTTTAAGCTGGGCTACGACATGCAGCTTGGCCCACCATGCCACTCCCTCTCCCCTCCATTGTCTTGCCCCTTTCTTCTCATTAGCGTTTCCTTTCTAGGCTCCCTTGCCTTTTCTCTGTTTCTGGCATTCCAAGGTTTGCAGTCAACATTCTATAATGCCTACCTTTTATACTTTCATTGCTCATTATATGGATCAAAAAACATTTTTCTTAAAAAAAAGAAAAAGAAAATATTCCTGACGGAGTTCCAAAAAACAAAGGTTTGGGTACTAGATTATGACCTTTCACTGCCATAGTGATCTAAAAAGGATGAAAT
Source organism: Aquarana catesbeiana (assembly GCF_042186555.1). Classification (NCBI taxonomy): domain Eukaryota; kingdom Metazoa; phylum Chordata; class Amphibia; order Anura; family Ranidae; genus Aquarana; species Aquarana catesbeiana. The sequence continues at coordinate 66,226,810 of NC_133332.1, forward strand.
TTAACTGCAAGCATCTACAATTAATTGTGCATCACTGCAAGACCATATGCAATTCATGTCATATAATACAGCATTGTATGAGTTATTGGCGGAAGATCGTAGCTACCCGTCACTGTGTAGTGTAGTAATAAATAGACAGAATTAATTGCAGTAGTGGGTGATGGGTACTTCATGGCTCATGTAACTTGCAGTTTAAGCTTTCCACATCTTTTCTCAGTCGGTGATATCATTTGGCTTGGTACTGCCTTTTGAATACAGACCAGCAACTGACTAGAGGTCTAGAAATTGTGACCTTTTGGTGATATAGAAATGGATCTATAATAGTCCAAAGGGTACCTGTAGGTTGTTTATCATTCAGACAATCCAGTTGCAAAATTCAGTTCAGGCTTAATCTTAACCAGCTTGAGCTTTAACAAATTTGGTCATATACACAATATACACATATCACACAGAACATAAAATGGGCTTCCATATTACATAGGGCAGTGATGGTGAACCTTGGCACCCCAGATGTTTTGGAACTACATTTCCCATGATGAACTACACTGCAGAGTGCATGAGCATCATGGGAAATGTAGTTCCAAAACATCTGGAGTGCCAAGGTTCGCCATCACTGATATAGGGGAATTATAAATAACCAGTAGAAAAAAAGAATTGCCAGAATGAAAAGCAGGCCCTCTTTATCAAGGTTGTCACCTTGATAAAAGGGGATTTATATGACAACCAGACAAAAAGCATTTCCAGGAGGATTCAGTAATAACAACCCATCTACTGTATTTCATAACAGCTTTCCCACACCCAGTAGTGTATTTAGGTTTTGTACTGCCCAAGGCCTGACTAAACTCGTGCACCCCCTAATTTAAATATGACCCACCCCTTCCTGTCAAGGCCACACCCCTTGCTGTTTAAGACCCGCCCTGAAATTTTCGAGTGGGAGGGCATTCCCTAAATTAATTTATCCTGTAAGCTTTGAAGTAAAAAATACTCTATTTATTGGATATGATGTTTATTTTAATCCAGAGGCAGCTGCGTGACTTAATTATTATTATTATTATTATTATTATTATTATTATTATAATACTACAGGATTTATATAGTGCCTACAGTTTACGCAGTGCTTTACAACGTTAGAGCAAACAGTACAGTTACAATACAATTCAATACAGGAAGAATCAGAGGGCCCTGCTCGTTAGAGCTTACAATCTTTATATATAAGGTATTTGTGGTCATGGGGGGGGGGCATGGGAGAAGTGGGTAATAGAAGATTGTTGTTGAAATCTATTCATGATAAACTCTGCATATGGGGGATTATCAACATTATCAGCCTGTGTAGGTTGTATAAGGGATTATCGTTCTAATATGTAGATAGTTACTATTATCTAAGGATAAGGTGACCTCTGTAATAATAGTCTAGTAGTGCATTGTTCTTTCTAGCCTGGGACTTTTGTTGCCTTAAAAACAAAAGTCAAAAAAGTGTGTGTAGCCAGGTTGCTGACATGTAGCCCTCTCCTAAAAATGAATCCTACAAGGACCTAGAACCTAGCATTTAGCACTCTTCATTCAGAATAAATAGTACTGCATTGCACCAACACATGAAATTTGTGTTGCGTTAAGTCACGTGTTACCACAATGCAATAGTGTAAATGTTTTTTATTTGGCGGGGAAGGGGCTGGCAGCAAAGCGGACCTTGCATATTCATTCAACGTTTAACGTAACCCTTGAAGTGGACCCAAACCCACCATATTGTTTCACATCCCTTCCCCCGGGCTGCCTTCTACTTTAAATGGCCAATAATAGACTTCAAATACCTGGTGGAAGGATTAGGCCTCTTCATTCCTCCTTCTAGAAGCCAGCCAACACTTCCCTGTGGATTTCAGGTCTAATGGCCCGTAAACACAATCAGAAAATCGTACGAAAAATACCGCTCTCAAAGCAATCATACAGTAATCTGACTGATAATCATTACTACACATCTTTCGAGAGCCAATCACAACAGTTGATGCAAAATTATCCGATGGGATAAGCACGAAAATTTTTCTCGTAGGATACCAGATCGTACAATTTTCGTTTAATCAGTACAGTTGTCGTACGAAAATATAATACAAATACACTACATCACTAAAATCACTACATCATTAAAACACATTACATCACTTTTGAATTTTTATTCTGTCGTAAAAGAATTTTCGTAACTTTAGTAAACACTTAATTTTCGATATGAGATTAGCATCCAAAAAAAAATGGACCATCATTCGTCCGATAATCTCATCATGTGTACTAGGCATAAGCACTGTTCTGAGCAAGATCTCCGTGAGATAAAGGCATTGATGGCCACTCAGGTAAAGGAGAGTGCTGATATATGGAGGAACCCTCATCTTTCCCCCAGGTAGAGGTAGAAGGCTTGCTTTGGTATGGTTCCCTGTATGGGCAAAGTACAAATTTGCTTTAACTTTATTTAAAAAAAAAATTAAAAAAAAAACAGTTTTTTTGTTATATGTATAATGGCTCAGCATATAGTTATATGGGATTCTCAAGTTAGCAAAGGTAGGGGGCTTTGATTCTCGAGTGTCCTAATTAAGTGTTCCCTAGCTGCAAGCAAAGGTTTTCAGTTCAATGCTATCAAGCTTTAACCTGCTGTGTCTTCAAATGAAAGCCATCTTAGTTCAAAGCAAGCTTGCTTGGCAGTTGTAATGAGGAGTTGTCTATTACTCCCCCTTTCATTGCTGATGCATTGTAAAGTAGAGAGATTTCCAATATGTTTGCCCTGTTCTAAGCTCTTTTTCTGTAATCAGCTGCTGACTACACCTAAGTCAGTTCTTCTGTCCATGGTATTCCCCTCTCTAGTTCTGCCATCTCTGCAAGCACTCTTGCTAAATTTAATTTACAACATTTAATGCTTATTCTTCCAGATAGTTCTTTTAAACTAGTTAATTGTTTTCTAACAAGCTAGTATCAGTTTGAATACAGAGAAAACACATAGTCAAATAAATCATTACTTGATGTCCCTGGGCCAACTGTCCATCCAGCACTACTGGTTGTGCACCACACTGGTTCATGGAGGGGCTTTATAGTTCTTTTTGGCCGATCTCACCATAACCCATATGGGTATACTTTCCTATTGCTTTCCTAAAGCCTGAAACAGCTGTATGCAGTTTAGAATGAATGGCAGTATAATATAAGGCGTTATCTGTGCTGTAAACCAGCGATTCTGAATGTACAGTTAACCCAGGGACATTAAGGAATGAGTTGCATAGCTCTACCCACTATTCTAAAACAAGGTCTTATTTTTGGGATTACTCAAGGAAGTGAGACATTTAAAAAAAATCAATTTAAAGAAGCCTCTAATGTGCTTTGCACTTTCTTAAACTTTAAATAAATCTTCAGATTATTGTGAAATTGTAAAGGAGGACCTTTACTAATGTACTCAGGTCAAATACATAATTTAGCATGGAACTACAGGTGCATCTCAAAAAATTAGAATATCATCAAAAAGTTAATTCATTTTAGTAATTCAATTTAAAAAGTGAAACTCGTATATATTATAGATTCATTACACACAGAGTCCAGATGATGGCTTTTTAGCAGAAATGCGTCGGGTGGACCCATTACAATTACCGCTACTTGCCTTTACGTGCTCTCGATGATCTTTAAACATGTGAGTCTGTTTTTATACTTTTTCAAATAAATTAGCTTTTACGTTATCACGCTATGCGAGTTTTTCATTCATTTTCGCATGGTATGTGAACACCCATTTGTGGCCCCCTATTGGAACACTATCCATATGCCGCCGCGGGCGATCGTGGAAGCTTAGTTGCCGTCCTGACCTAGGATCCTTCGTGGCTGTCCAAGGAGATGTACCCTTTTAACCAGCGGGTCTCAAAGCCTTTGTGACTTGGGTGGCATAAGCCTCCCCAAGTCAATAACATCTGGTAAGCCTCCTAAGACCCTTGGTGGCGGCCTCTTCACCATTCTAGCCTTTCCTGAAATGCTGTTGGTTTCAAACATCTGTCCAGACCTCCGTGGTTTTTCTTTATATCTTTGGACTTTAATATAGATTGGTTTTTACCAACATATGCCTGGACTGCTGCTTATATTTATCATTTATTTCTAGTTGGGTATTTTAGTATTCCTATTCACCTTGGTGATTTCCCCTCTAAACTATTATTGTTTCACCAGTTTGCACATATATATTGTACTGTATATTTTGCACAGGATATGATCATACCATATCTATAGAAATTTCTGTATTGTGAATTTTCTCACCGACATTCCTATTTTATTGTTATTTATAACCTCTATTTTTAGATTTTCAGTTTATTTAGGTTTTATAGCACTACACTTTCACATTTACATTTATTGCTTGGGTCTATAGCTGTGTTGGCTGCTGTTTACCTACACCATACACAGCGCTGTATGCTCCTTTTTTATATATTACACACAGAGTGGTATATTTCAAGCATTTCTTTCTTTTAATTTTGATGATGATGGCTTAAAAGAGAAGTATGTTTTTTTTTGTATTTCCTATTCATACTTACCTATGTGGATGCAGCATCAGACAGATACTGCAACTGTCCCCCAGCATCTCTGCACTGGGAACCGAGCCACCGAACATCATCAATGGCTCGGTTTCAACAGATCCCCGAGAGGAGAGCTGCTGACTGTCAGTCAGTGTCTCTCCTCTCTGCTTCTCCACGCTCATTGGACCGCTGAGCTGTGGAGGGGCAGGGAGCAGCCATCTCAGCGGCTCGCTGAGACGCTGAGACTGCCATCAATCAAGGCAGTTGGCGGATCCAGACTTGGGAAGTCAGGATGACGCTCTGCCTCGACTGATGGCAGTGATGTCAGCGGAGAGCAGACTTCAGACCGCTCTCCGCTGAAAACGGGTCACAGGAGTGCAAAACTAGTTGCACTCCTGTGACCCAGAGGAGAAGCCCATCCTAAAAAGCTCAGGCTGGATTTCTCCTTTAACCTCCCTGACGGTATGATTATTTCAGATTTTAGGTGCTGAAAGCGGTACCATTATTTTGCACAGAAATTTGGCGGTTTATATTGTAGGCCTGTAATTCTTAGGAATAGTTCACTTAAATCTGTCCAAACAAGAGTCTAGTAGACATCCCGGGTATGATAAAGTTTGAAAAACGAAATAAAAAATTATAATATAATAAATAACTATAAATAATTATAACAAATAATAATATAATAATAATAAAAATTATTCAATAATGTAATCAAATCAAAAACACTGAAATTTGCTCAGTTGCAGAATTGTCGCTTTCGTTACTTTTAGTGCTTGATGACGGATCTCCCCACAAATCACTATCGCTCAATTCTGCGAGTGATTCTATTTTATTATCGCTGTTTTCTAGCTGGTCTAAAGCCACTTTTGATGTAAAGAGACAGTTTTGGTTGCTATGGACAATCTCCAGTTTCCAGGCAGAAAGAACAGTTTTTATATATATAAAACTGCATGCAGGACACTGGGCAGACCACTAGGGACAAAGGGGATGTGTCATTATTTGATACAGTACTGTAATCTGTAAGATTACAGTATACTGTATCTGTACTGTGTGTTTCACTTTTTGAATTTGCCGCCGAACTCCGTCCCCGTGCGTCGCAACGCTCGCAGGGAACGGAGTTCAGGACTGTGAATCGAGCGAGACACAGCGGCTCGCCGATCACAGCGGGGAGACATCGCAGGATCCAGGAGACAAGGTAAGTAAACTCTCCCTGGATCCTGCGATGCGATCCCGAGTCTGGCTCGGGGTTACCACTTTTGGTATGAAAAATCCACCCTGAGCCAGACTCGGGAATACCGCCAGGGGGGTTAAGAAGTCAGAGGTGGGTAGAGATGTGGGTGGATCAACAAATTGAGGTTACCTGTGTCATGAAGGAGAGGCACTCCAGAAGTATGCCTTGTGGCTTCTCTGTGAGGTCTGGGGTCGGCGGTTGTAGTGTGAGGCATATGCTTCTTTTAACATAAGGCTGGCTATTTGTGCAAATACCAACCTTTTCCTGAAGGAGTGAACATTGTCCATGAAATGTGTATAGAGTTGCTAAGAAATGTTTAATATGTGAACATTAAAGTGGATGTAAACCTGATTAATGAAATTTGACCTAAGCACATATATCTGTAGTGTTTTCTTATCTCTCTCCAAAGCACTAAGCCCCGTGTCTTTCTGCTGTTTCGTTGCTCTGTTATCAGCATGATAACTTCTGACAAGTTCTTTGTCAACCAAGATAAAACCAGCCTGAAATTTTTGTCGAGGGAGGTTGCTATACATAGATTAGCAGAGAGCTGGTCTATTCACAGCACAGCTCTACAAGTCTCTGCCTATGTGGAGTGGTAGTGTGTGCCTTTCCTCCAATCAGATGTCTTGGCTGTATGCCAAGAATCCACTCCCAGTGCTGAACAGGAAGAGAAAATCTCTAACACAATGTGCACTTTCTAAAGAATATATAAAGCTGAAGACAGCAGATATACATGTAAAACTTATGTAGGGAGATTTATTTCATGTCTGTGTATCATCTGAGGCTGTTCACTTCACTGGGTATATGTGAGGGTTTACATCCACTTTAATGCCCGATACACACAATGAGATTATCGAACGAATGATCGTCCCTTTTTTTTTTTGCATGCTAATCTCGGATCAAATCTGAAGAGTTTACTGAAGTCACAAAAATTCTCGCACGACAGAAAAAAAATTCGGAAGTGATGTCATGACATGTTGTAATGCATTTGTATTGCATTTACGAATGACAGCTGTACTGATTAAACGAAAATCGCAAGATCTGGCATCGCACAAAATTTTTTTTTCGTGTATGTCCGTTAATAATATCGGATGAACTGTCATGTTCGGCTCTCTAAAGCTCTGTACTAACGATTCGATTATCGTACGAAGCGATATTTTTCGTACAATTTTCTGATCGTGTGTACGGGGCTTAAGGCTCTATCGGCACGATCAGTAATGGATGGGGAATGTAACCTACGTAGGTCAAAGCCTTGTACGGGATAACACCAGCCGTATAATATGTCTTTTTATGTAGAGGATTTTAATGCAATGTATCACTAAATTATTGATTTTATGATATAGCAGTTTATGTAAATATTTTAGTATGTCTGTCTGAGTGCTGCTGTACAGGGGATTGCAAGAAGCTGACACCAAGTCAAACACTGCCTTCATTTTGCAAAATACATTGTGTTTTATTCTTTTAAGCCGGCCATACATGGATTGAAATTTGGCTGGTTCAGCAGGGATGGGACAAATTTCGATCAAATTATGGACAGGGAAGTTGTACAGAAGTTGATCTACCAATTGACTTCTGTACAACCAGCCTGTCAAATTTTCCCAGCTTGATCAGTGCCACTGGCTATAGCCGGCAACACTGATCTGTGCATTCTGATGGCGGGTAAGTCTCCCCGCTGTTAGAATTCAATAGCTTAGCGGGGAGGATTCCCCCATCAACCTCAAATGTGTGAATGGGGGAATCAAGTCTTTTTTTTTTTTTTCATCTATGGGCTGTCTAACACAGAGCTCTACTAATTTCTTTCATATCTGCCTAGAGTTTAGCATTAAGGTTAGGAAGAATATATTTTTCCTAGTTGGTTACCATTCTTTGCCCGCATTAGGCCAAAGTTAAAGGGTTTAATCACTTCCCCACCAGCTCATGTGCATATACTGTGGCAGGTTGACAGCCCTGTGCGAAACGCCATATAGGTCCGTCGGCTACTTTGAGAGCCTTAGCGCCATTGCCAGTTAAAGCGACGCAGTGCTGTATCCCAAAAAATGGCCTGGTCATTGAGGGGGCAAATCCTTCCGGGGCTGAAGTGGTTAAAATAGAGTGAACCCCTTCCAGGAGCTTGTCAGCATAATAGAGTGAAAGCATACCTCCCAACTTTTTGAAATGTTAAGAAGGGACACCAATTAGCAAAAGTATGTAGGTATAGGACACACACTCATGCCACGCCCCCTTAAAGGAGAATTATTCAAAAAAATTATTAGTTAAACCCACGAGTGCTTTTTTTACCCCTACTATTCCTGTATATAGGCTTTGGAAATTTACAAATGCAGCTATTTAGAAATTGAAGGAACGGTTTAGCTCTGGGAAACACTTTTTGAAAGATTTTTTTATATATTTTATATGCAACTATTTAGATCAGACCAAAAAGAGGGGCAGAGGCACTTTGTTCTAAATCAGGGACAGTCCCCTGAAATTAGGGACAGTTGGGAGCTATGCGAAATTTGGGCTTGTGGCCTTTGTTTGCTTTCTCTGGATGTTTGTACAGTGCTTATTGAAACATTGATGACCTGACTTCTTGCAGTTTAATGTCTAGGCCAGGGGCAGACTGACCATTCGGGCAGTTAAATGTAGTTTTATCAGTGCTTTTTCTGGTGAGCAGGAGGAGGAGGCTGTGTTTCCTCTAGCATGGCTCCTCCTGTCTCTGAGGCTGTTAGATCGTTTTTCACTGCTCTTGGAGGAAGGATGTTCTGAAATTCTCCCCCAATCTCTGCTACACCTCCCTACTGATTACCTGCCCAGCAGTACACAGACACATCATTCTCCTCTCCTGTATTACTACCGAATGTGTCTGTGAGCTGCTGGGGCACTACAAGTACCAGCATGCCAGGAGATGGGGGCAGCAGCAGTGTGTTCAATTAGGCTGATTTTTAGATGAAAAGTTCTGGTGTGTGTATACTGTGTGTGTATGTATATGCTTAATGTGTGTGTGTTTATGTGTGTGTATATGTATACTATATATACTGTGTGTTTCTCTGTGTATGTATAATGTGCGTGCGTGTGTCTGTGTGTATACTGTGTCTGTATACTGTGTGTCTATGTGTATGTATACTGTGTGTGTGTCTATGTGTCTGTATACTGTGTGTGTGTCTATGCGTCTGTATAATGTGTGTGTGTCTATGTGTCTGTATACTGTCGTGTGTGTGTCTATGTGTATGTATACTGTGCGTGCGTGTGTCTGTGTGTATACTGTGTCTGTATACAGTGTGCGTGTCTATGTGTCTGTATACTGTGTGTCTATGTTTATGTATACTGTGCGTGCATGTGTCTGTGCATGTGTCTGTGTGTATACTGTGTATGTATACTGTGTGTGTGTCTGTATACTATGTGTGTGTATACTGTATGATCCATGTGTGCTTACTGCCACTCAACAGAAGTCGATCTAACAATCCCATGCCCGTGAAAAATCCACTTGTTGCCATTTGGAGGCAGCTGATTGGTGCACTGCTGAGCTCGGCCTCGGATCAGGCAGCAGGGCAGGGCTGGGTGCACACCTGTGCAGTGATATCATGGCACACATCAAGCATGGCTTTTATTCACAAGCCTCAATGCACGATCTGAGGCCAACCACAGCAGTTCCCTATTCCGCTGGCTCCACAACTCACTTGCGCAGTTCAGAGCCTGCAACAAGTGGATTTTTTTTAAAGCCTTTTCCCGCCAGCTGCCTACCACACCAAGCACTAAAGTGGAAAGGTGTGTGTAAGGGGACACTAATAGAAGGTGACACTCTGGGGGTGCTGCCGTAGGGTGGCACTCTGGGGGCTCTGCCGTAAGGTATCACGCTGGGGGCTCTGCCATAGGGTGCCACTCTGGGGCCCTGCCGTAGGGTGGCACACTGGGGGCTCTGCTGTAAGATGCTACTCTGGGGGCTCTGCCGTAAGGTGCTACTCTGGGGGCTCTGCCGTAAGGTACTACTCTGGAGGCTCTGCCATAGGGTGCCACTCTGGGGGCCCTGGCGTAGGGTGGAACACTGGGGGCTCTGCCGTAAGTTACTACTCTGGAGGCTCTGCCATAGGGTGCCACTCTGGGGGCCCTGCCGTAGGGTGGAACTCTGGGGGCTCTGCCGTAAGGTGTAGTTTAGTGTGTAGTGGGCAGTTTAGTGTGTAGTGTAGTTTAGTGTGTAGTGTAGTGGCAGTTTAGTGTGTAGTGTAGTGGGCAGTTTAGTGTGTAGTGTAGTGGGCAGTTTAGTGTGTAGTGTAGTGGCAGTTTAGTGTGTAGTGTAGTTTAGTGTGTAGTGTAATGGGCAGTGTAGTGTGTAGTGTAGTTTAGTGTGTAGTGTGTAGTTTAGTGGGCAGTTTAGTGTGTAGTTTAGTGTGTAGTGGGCAGTTTAGTGTGTAGTGTAGTGGGCAGTTTAGTGTGTAGTGTGTAATGGGCAGTTTAGTGTGTAGTGTGTAGTGGGCAGTTTAGTGTGTAATGTGTTGTGGGCAGTTTACTGTGTGTAGTGGGCAGTTTAGTGTGTAGTGTAGTGGGCAATTTAGTGTGTAGTGTAGTGGGCAGTTTAGTGCGTAGTGGCAATTTAGTGTGTAGTGTAGTGGGCAGTTTAGATACCAATAATGGGGCACCATTCCTTCCACTGATACCAACAATAGAGCACTATTCCTTCCACTAAAACTAATGACAGGGCACTGTTTACTCTCACTGAAACCAGAGCATTTTTAATGGGCAGTTTAGTGTGTAGTGGCAATTTAGTGTGTAGTGTAGTGGGCAGTTTAGTGTGTAGTGGACAGTGTAGTGTAGTGTAGTGGACAGTGTAGAGTGTAGTATAGTGGTCAGTGTAGGAATCTAGGTCAGTGCAGTGGTCAGTGTAGGAATCGGGTAGGTCAGTGCAGTGGTCAGTGTAGGAATCAGGTTGGTCAGTACTGTTGTAGGAAGGGACTCAGGGAGTGCTAAAAGTCCGCAGGTTAGGGGGCGCAAATTACTTGCCTTGCCCCAGGCGCTGACAACCCACACTACGCCACTGGCTGGGGGGCCCCATAATCTCCTATTGCCCGGGGGCCCCATGAGTTGTCAGTCCACCCCTGGTCTAGGCTGTTAATGTCTGTAGGCATTTAGGGTTGAATTCGCATGGGCAGCAAAAGAAGAAACTTTGCAGGTGGTTTTGTGAGGTTTTGTCTGATTAGATCCTAGCCAGCAAGTTTCCACTGGTCATTGACTAGAGCAGTGGTCTGTAAACTGCGGCCTGCAGGCTTTCCTCTCCTAATACCAAATATGGGGCACTATTCCTCCCACTGATACCAATAACAGGGCACTATTCCTCCCACTGCTATGAATGATGAGGCACTATTCCTCCCACTGATACCAATAATAAGGTATCATTCCTCCCACAGACACCAATGATGGTGCACCATTCCTCCCATAGATACCAATAATGGGGTACCCTTCCTCCCAAAGATACCAATAATGGGGCACCCTTCCTCACACAGATACCAATAATGGGGCACCATTCCTTCCACTGATACCAACAATAGAGCACTATTCCTTCCACTAAAACTAATGACAGGGCACTGTTTACTCTCACTGAAACCAGAGCATTTTTAATCCCACTGGCTACAGTCTGGCTTATCTAAAGAACAGTAAACTGGCCCTTTGTTCACAAAGTTTGAAGACCCCTGGATTAGGGGTTATTGGTCACTGCTGGATGCAAACCCAGATGATAATATTATAACTTCACTGAAATCAGAGGTTAAAAATATAATACAGTGGCTGGCCATGTGCAACCTAGACAAGGCCTATTTTAGACTCTTTTTATAAATAAGAACCATTGTTCTCCACTCACTTGTGCTGTAAAGTAGATAGAGATTTGTTATACAGGAGATAAGCCAACTGCCTGCGTTGTATCGCTGATTCTCAGATCACAGGGTGAGGATAGAAAAGGTGCTGGCTTTTACTATCAATAGCTTGTAGCTCATTAACACCATATAGGCACTCAACACCTCTTCTAGTTAGTGAGAGAAGTCTCACCACGTGTTGGCACCTCTACAAGAGGGTTGAGGTGGCCGAGCCATAGCTCATCCTGTTGCTGTTATTAATGATACAAGGCATCTTCGGATGCATTGTTGTACAATTTTCCTCGCATTCCTACCAATCTGTTTCTGTACAGCGCATTCTAAAAAAGTCCAGCTCAATGCATTTTAGTTCCTATATTTTGTCATTGGAATTGGGGGCTTTTAAATGGCAACACAATAGAGCATATTTATAAAGCAGTGCATGAGACACCCACCAATCATTTACTGTGGGAGCTATCCATCACTGTAGTTTAAAATACATGCAGTTGTAGTGAATGTTTGCTGCATAGATGTGCACAGCCTATTGCATTAGGGTGTGCACCTCAAAGCTCAAACACATACATGTGTGTGCATGTGTATTTATACTGACGGTGTCAGTTGAGTAGTGGATGGTGTCAGTAGGGCAGTGGATGGTGTCAGTAGTTTTTATTTTTATTATTTTTTATATTTTATTACTTTTGGTTTTTTTATGAGCCCTGTTAGGGGGCTTTGGTGAAATATTAGCGTTTTAAAAAGGGGTAGTCTGCAGCACACAGGCTGATTTGGGTGTGCCCAGGCACACCTGGCACATCCTGTGTGCATGCCTATGGTTTGCTGAATGTGACATTCACTGCTTTATACATATTTCCCTATGCAGACTAAACAGCGCTGGTACTAATATGCAATTTTTGGCATGGTGTCATAAGTCAACAGTTAAGCCCCATTCTCATCTCTAAAACTTTCTGGTAACGTAATTTCCCAGTAATTTAACCACTTAAGGACTTGAAGGATTTGCCCCCTTAATGTCCAGGCTATTTTTTGCGATACGGCACTGCGTCGCTTTAACTGACAATTCTGCGGTTGTGCGACGTTGTACCCAAACAAAATTGATGTCATTTTTTTTCCCCACAAATAGAGCTTTGTTTTGGTGGTATTTGATCACCTCTGTAGCTTTTATTTAAAAAAAATAAAAAAAAATTCTTTATTAGTTTAGGCCAATATGTATTCTTCTACATATTTTTTATTTTAAAAAAATCGCAATAAGAGTATATTGATTGGTTTGAGCAAAAGTTATAGTGTCTACAAAATAGGGGATAGAGTTATGGCATTTTTTATTTTATTTTTTTTTTAGTAATGGCGATCTGCGATTTTTAGCAGGACTGCAACATTGCGGCCGACAGATCAGACACTTCTGACACTTTTTTTGGACCACTGAAATGTATACAGCGATCAGTGCTATAAAAATGCACTGATTACTGTATAAATGTCACTGGCAAGGAAGGGGTTAACACTAGGAGGTGATCAAGGGGTTAAATGTGTTCCCTGGGAGGTTTTTCTGACTGTGGGGGGATGGGACTGACTGGAGGAGAGAGATCGCTGTTCCTGATCACTAGGAACAGCGGATCTCTCTCTACTCCCCTGTCAGAACGGGGATCTGTCTTTTTACATTGACAGATCCCCGTTCTAGCTCTCTGTGGAGTGTTCGTGGGTGGCCCGGCGGCCACGCACATTGGCTCCAGCGTCGCTAACACGTGCGCACCCCAGATCGCTCTTAAAGCGGTCGACGTACACCTATGGCAATTCACGCAGGAGAGCCAACCTGCCGCAGTATAATGACGGCAGCTGGTCCTTAAGCGCTTAAAAGTGTTGTTTTTTTGTTTTTTTTTAAGTAGTGCTGTGATACATCCTAAAACAAGAATGAAAACATAATTAAATGGGGGTGACGTCAATGGTTGCAGGGGGCACTCACTGCTTCCTTAGCAGCCATTGTCAGCAGACAGTTGTAATGTTCATCCCTAATGCCTAAATGCCCTACAAGTTCGAACAGCAAATGTTGGGTTTAAACCTACATTTGTACCAAATACTCAATTTATCACTATTGTGCAATTAAAAAATTCAGGAAAGCCCATTATAGAGCTTTGTATTTAAGACACTTTGGGAAAGATTTTCTAAAGCTGGTGCACACAGAATGTGGCGCAGCTGTGCATAGTAACCAATCAGATTCTAACTTCAGCTTATTCAATTAAACTTTGACAATAAAACCTAGAAGCTGATTGGTTGCAATTCACAGCTGTATCAGATTCTGTGTGCACCAGTTTAAGTAAATCCCCCCCAATGTATTTGTCTTAATGAATTGCAGTATTAGGGGCTTACTTGTGAAAGATGTTCTATTTGTCTTCTCTTACAGTTGCTTCCATATGGACTGCCTGGCCTCATACATTGTTTCCCAGCTTCTGAGTGGGCAGTGTGTGAAGTCAACATGCAGCAACATCAGAGGACCTCCGAATTCCCTCCCAAGCTGAATTGTCACACTGACTCAGACATCATAAGTAAAGATAAATAGGGGGAGGAAATATACGGTAAATCCTTAATAGGTTAGACCAGTGTTTCTCAACCTTTTTACCGTCGAGGAACCCCTGGCAAAAGGTTTGAGATCTCAGGGAACCTCTAAAATAGCGTTCAGATCTACAGCTCACGGAACATTGGTGTGATTAGTGAGCTGTGATATAACAACAATTATTTTAAGAAATAGCATTAAATAATATAAATAAATATTACAACTTACCTATTTTATGTGAAACGTGCAGTTTTTCTTCTGAAACACACAACACACAAACACAACACGATACATGGCACACAACACACTACAGGGCACACAACAGGGTACAGTACAGGGCACATAGCAGGGTACAGGGCACACAACATGGTACAGGTCACACAGCAGAGTAAAGGTCACATAGCAGGGTACATGTCACATAGCAGGGTACTGGAGGGTGCAGGGTAAATGACACATAGCAGGGTAAATGTCACATAGCAGGGTACATGTCACATAGCAGGGTACAAGTCACATAGCAGGGTACAAGTCACATAGCAGGGTACATGTCACATAGCAGGGTACAGGAGGGTGCGGGGTACATGTCACATAGCAGGGTAAATGTCACATAGCAGGGTGCAGGGTAAATGTCATATAGCAGGGTACAAGAGGGTGCAGGGTAAATTTCACATAGCACGGTACAGGAGGGTGCAGGGTAAATGTCATATAGCAGGGTACAGGGTAAATGGCACATAGCAGGGTACAGGGTAAATGTCACATAGCAGGGTACAGGAGGGTGCAGGGTAAATGTCATATAGCAGGGTACAGGAGGGTGCAGGGTAAATATCACATAGCAGGGTACAGGAGGGTGCAGGTTAAATGTCACATAGCAGGGTACAGGAGGGTGCAGGTTAAATGTCACATAGCAGGGTACAGGAGGGTGCAGGTTAAATGTCACATAGCAGGGTACCGGAGGGTGCAGGTTAAATGTCACATAGCAGGGTACAGGAGGGTGCAAGGTAAATGTCACATAGCAGGGTACAGTAGGGTGCAGGTAGTGGAGCACACGTCAGGGTACAGGAGTTTTTTTAGTAGCATAGGAAGCGGCTGTAATCAGACCTCTCTCATAGCGTGATCCTTCCCGACGAACTCTCCTTTCCTCCCGTCCACCCAAGGTGATGTCATATACAAGCACCTGAGGTAGACGGGAGGAAAGGAGGGGCCGGCGGGAAGGATCGCGCTATGATTTATTACTGTGCTACACTGCATGTTGGCTGAGACTAGATCTACCCGTCAGCTGTCTGTGATTGATGAGTAGATCGCGGCAGAACCCCTGGGGACTTCTCGCAGAACACTAGGGTTCCGCGGAACCCCGGTTGAGAACCACTGGGTTAGACTGTTACAATAATTTCGGCCTGACTATTCAGATTCTTTCATAAAACCAACTGTGCTTGGTTCTTTTTAAGGCGAACCTTTCTGAAATAGCTGTCAATGCAAATATAAGAGTTCTGGTATGATGAAGCCCTTTTTGCAAAAGGAGTTGTAGCCTCTAGTGTGATATAAAGGAGGACATATACAGGTGCATCTCAAAAAATTAGAATATCATGAAAAAGGTCATTTATTTCAGTAATTCAATTCAGTTAATTTTGTTAGTTATTTTTGGCCATCTCACCATAACCCATATGGGTATACTTTCCTATTGCTCCATAAGCCCTAGTCCATAGAAGCAATTGTTTACATGCACTGTAGTGCTGATAACCAAAAAGCCTGAAACAGCTGTATGCAGTTTAGAATAAATGGCAGTATAATAAAAGGCGTTATCTGTGTTGTAGACCAGCGAACCTGAATGTACAGTTAACCCAGGGACATAGCTCAAACCACTATTTTAAAATGAGGTCTTTTCTTTGCGATTACGCAAGGAAGTGAGACATTTAAAGAATACTTCTGTTTAAAAAAGCCTCTAATGTGCTTTGCACTTTTTTAAACTTTAAATAAATCTTCAGATTAATGTGAAATTGTTAAGGAGGTCTTTTACTAATATACTCAGGTCAAATACATAATTTAGCAATTAAAAAAGTGAAACTCGTATAATATATAGATTATCACAGAGTGATTTATTTCAAGCATTTCTTTCTTTTAATTTTGATGATTATGGCTTATAGCTAGTGAAAACCCAAAATTCAGTATCCCAGAAAATTAGAATATTGCATTAGACCAATACAAAAAAGATTTTTAATACAGAAATCTTGGCTTACTGAAAAGTATGTCCATGTACACCATAGTATGCACTCAATACCTGGTTGGGGCTCCTTTTGCATGAATTACTGCATCAATGCGGCGTGGCATGGAGGTGATCAGCCTGTGGCACTACTGAGGTGTTATGGAAGCCCAGGTTGCTTTGATAGCGGCCTTCAACTCATCTGCATTGTTGGGTCTGGTGTCTCTCATCTTCCTCTTGAAAATACCGCACAGATGTGGTTTAGGTCAGGAGAGTTTGCTGGCCAATCAAGCACAGTGATACCATGATCATTAAACCAGGTATTGGTACTTTTGGCAGTGTGGGCAGGTGCCAAGTTCTGCTGGAAAATGAAATCAGCATCTCCATAAAACTGGTCAGCAGAGGGAAGCATGAAGTGCTCTAGAATCTCCTGGTAGAGGGCTGCACTGACTTTGGACTTGATAAAATACAGCGGACCAACACCAGCAGATGACATAGCTCCCCAAATCATCACTGACTGTGGAAACTTCACACTGGACCTCATGCAACTTGGATTCTGTGCCTCCCCACTCTTCCTCCAGACTCTGGGACCTTGATTTCCAAATGAAATGCAAAATTTGCTTTCATCCGAAAAGAGGACTTTGGACCATTGAGCAACAGTCCACTTCTTTTTCTCCTTAGCCCAGGTAAGACGCATCTGATGTTGTCTCTGGTTCAGGAGTGGCTTGATACAAGGAATGCGACAGTTGTAGCCCATGTCCTCGATACGTCTGTGTGTGGTGGTTTTTGAAGCACTGACACCAGACGTAGTCCACTCCTTGTGAATCTCCCTCGAATTCTTGAATAGCCTTTGCTTCACAATCCTCTTAAGGCTGCGGTTATCCCTGTTGCTTGTGCACTTTTTTCTACCACACTTTTTCCTTCCACTCAACTTTCCATTAATATGCTTGGATACAGCACTCTGTGAACAGTCATCTTGATTAGCAATGACCTTTTGTAAAATACCCTCATTGTGGAGGGTGTCAATGACTGTCTTCTGGACAACTGTCAAGTCAGCAGTCTTCCCCATGACTGTGTAACCTACTGAACCAGACTGAGAGACCATTTAAAGGCTTAATTAGCTGATTAGAGTGTGACACCATGAGTCTACAATATTAACCGCTTGCCGACCGCCTCACGACGATATACTTCGGCAGAAGGGCTCATACAGGCAGAATCACGTACCTGTACGTTCCCCTTAAAGAGGCGGTCAGCGGCATGCGCGGCAAGCTCCGTGAGTCGGGTCGCGGGTCCCGCAGACTTGAACGCTGCGGGGATACCCGCGATCGCCTCACAGGGAGGAAAAACGAGGAGATGCTAATGTAAACAAGCATCTCCCCGTTCTGCCTAGTGACAGTGTCACGGATCTCTGCTCCCTGTCATCGGAGCAGAGATCAGTGACGTGCCACACACAGCCCAACCCCCTCACAGTTAGAAACATTCCTTAGGACATACCGTATTTATCGGCGTATAACACGCACTTTTTTCCCCTTAAAATCAGGGGAAAATCGTGGGTGCGTGTTATACGCCGATCCCCGCCGATCCCCGCTAATTGTGATCTATCAGCGGCGATCGCTGCCGACATTCACATAGCGTGTCGTTTTAAATATGGCACCGCGGAGTTTGGAGGGACTCGGCGGAGCTAAACGAGCGCCGCCGAAATCACAGTGACTGGGCGGAGCCGAGATACACAAAGTCGAGTGTATTCGGCTCTTTCCGGCGCCGCTCACAGTCATGCCCAGTCCCGCCATTGGACCTGTGTTATGTCCATCATAGGGCGGGACTGTGAGCGGCGCCGGAAAGAGCCGAATACACTCGACTATGTGTATCTTGGCGGCGCTCGTTCAGCTCCGCCGAGTCTCTCCGAACTCCGCGGCGCCATATTTAAAACTACATGCAGCTATGTGTATGTCGGCGGCGATCTGTCCAAGCATGGACACTGGGGGCAAGGCTGCACTGATCACTGGGGGCAAGGCTGCACTGACAAGGCTGCACTGGGGCAAAGCTGCACTGACAAGACTGCACTGGGGCAAAGCTGCACTGACAAGGCTGCAATGGACACTGGGTCAAGGCTGCACTGACACTGAAAAGGCTGCAATGACACTAACAAGGCTGCAGATGAACACTGATGAGGCTGCATTGATGGGCATTTTAATGTAAGTTTTTTTTCCTTAAACTTCCCTCCTAAAAGTTTTTTTCATTAAAATTCTCTCCTAAACTTGGGGTGCGTGTTATACGCCGGCGCGTGTTATACGCCGATAAATACGGTACTTAACCCCTCCCCGTCCCCTAGTGGTTAACCTCTTCACTGCCAGTGTCATTTACACAGGAATCAGTGCATTTGTATAGCACTGTTTGCTGTATAAATGACAATGGTCCCAAAAATGTGTCAAAAATGTCCATTGTGTCCGCCATAATGTCGCAGTCACGATAAAAATCGCTGATCGCCGGCATTTAAAAAAAAAAAAAAATTAATAAAAATGCCATAAAACTATCCCCTATTTTGTAAACGCTATAACTTTTGCGCAAACCGATCAATAATCGCTTATTGCGATTTTTTTTACCAAAAATATGTAGAAGAATACGTATCGGCCTAAACTTTATATATTTTTGGGGGATATTATTAACGGGCCTTAGGCTCGATTCACACTAATGTGTTTTTTGATGCATTTTGCATTTTGAAGAAATGCATGGGAATTTTTTAACATGGGTTCCTATGGAACATGTTCACATCAATGCATTTTTGTGCCTCTCCGTTTTTGGAAAGGGTCAGGGACTTTTTTTCATGCAAAATGCAGCGTTTTGCATGTAATAGAATTCAATGGACCCGCATCCAAAAACGCAAGTACCATGTTTTTACCGCGTTTTTACAGCGTTTTTTGCCGTGTTTTGTGTATTTTTCCATTCCTTTTTTTTAAACACTGCGTACAGCAAAAAAAAAAAAAAAAAACGAAAAAAAAAAAAAAAAAAACGCAAAACGCGTCAAAAACGCGTCAAAAACACATGTTCAAACCGCGGCAAGCAATGCAAAAAACACTGCAGAAACGCTCTAAAGCAACATAGGTGTGAATGGAGCCTAAGGCTCCATTCACACTAGCGCGTTTTTTGATGCATTTTGCAGAAATGCACGGGAATTTTTTAACATGGGTTCCTATGAAACATGTTCACATCAATGCCTTTTTGTTTCTCTGCATTTTTGGAAAGGGTCAGGGACTTTTTTTCATGCAAAATGCAGTGTTTTGCATGTAATAGAATTCAATGGACAAGCATCAAAAACGCAAGTGCAGCGTTTTTGCAGCGTTTTTGATGTGTTTTTGCCATTTTTTTTTTTTTTTTTTTTTTTTTAGACTGTAAAAAAAAACTGTAAAAAAAAAACAAAAAAACAAAAAAAAACGCAAAACGCAAATCGCGGCAAAATCGCAGCAAAAACGCCGCAAAAACGCTGCTCAAAAACGTGGCAAGCATGAAAAAAAACCCTCCAAAAACGCCCAAAAGCAACATGCATAGGTGTGAATGGAGCCTAAGGCTCCATTCACACTAGCGCGTTTTTTGATGCATTTTGCATTTTGCAGAAATGCATGTGAATTTTTTAACATGGGTTCCTATGGAACATGTTCACATCAATGCTTTTTTGTATCTCTGCGTTTTTGGAAAGGTTCGGGGACTTTTTTTCATGCAAAAAGCAGCGTTTTGCATGTAATGGATTTCAATGGACAAGCATCAAAAACGCAAGTGCACCGTTTTTGCAGCGTTTTTGCAGCGTTTTGGTGCGTTTTTGGTGCGTTTTTGTCGTTAGTTTTTTTTTTTATTCTTTTTTTTTGTAATTTTTTTTTAAGACTGTAAAAAAAAAAGAAAAAAAAAAAAAACGCAAAACGCAAATCGCGGCAAAAACGCAGCAAAAACGCCGCAAAAACGCTACAAAAACGCTGCTCAAAAACGTGCCAAGCATGAAAAAAAACCTCCAAAAACGCTCAAAAGCAACATGCATAGGTGTGAATCCAGCCTAATAGGCTGGATTCACACCTATGCAGTTTTAGTGCTTTTTGCATTTTGCAGATTTGCACTACAGAACGTGTTCCATAGGAAACCATGTTAAATAGACTGTAGTGCAAATCTGCAAAATGCAAAAAGCACTAAAAATGCCTAGGTGTGAATCAGGCCTAATGCAATAGGCTGCGCACACCTATGGTTTCTATAGAGTTCTGGCCACAGCTAATCGGCCAGCGTTTATGCATCCATAGCACAGAGTGTTCAGCCGTCTCTGAATGTAGCAAACTATCTGCACCTATGCAGCTCTGTGAATGTAGTCTATTGTTTTTGTATTGTTTCTTGGTCTTTTGTTAGTAACTGTTTTTTTTTTATATAAATTATAGAAAATTGGATCAAAGAAAATGATTGTGTACAGTGATCACTTACTTACAAAGCATACCAACTTGCAGTGCTTGGGCAGGCCTGCCAAAGAAATTAAATAGCTAATTCAATTTTAAATATGGATAGCTCTGCGTTTGTACAGATGCAGAAGCTTAACAATATTATTCTGCCCACAGAGATCTCATATCTAATCATACTAGTAATAATGTGCTGGTAACATTCCTGCAATGATGATTAACCCTCGGGAACGTTATATCACATTGCAGAGCACTGCATAACACACAGAGACCCCGGCCTCCACTATCTGTATGGAGCATTTAGGCTGGATTCACACCTATGCATTTTCAGTGCTTTTTGCATTTTGCAGAATTTAACTACAGAACTTGACCCATAGGAAACCATGTTAAATGGAATGTAGTGCAAATCTGCAAAATGCAAAAAGCACTGAAAATGCATAGGTGTGAATCCAGCCTTAAAAAGATGAGGGTTTATGGGACTTTGAGGCTCCATTCACACTAGCGCGTTTTTTGATGCATTTTGCATTTTGCAGAAATGCATGGGAATTTTTTAACATGGGTTCCTATGGAACATGTTCACATCAATGCTTTTTTGTATCTCTGCGTTTTTGGAAAGGGTCGGGGACTTTTTTTCATGCAAAAAGCAGCGTTTTGCATGTAATGGATTTCAATGGACAAGCATCAAAAACGCAAGTGCACCGTTTTTGCAGCGTTTTTGCAGCGTTTTTGGTGCGTTATTGGTGCGTTTTTGCCGTTTTTTTTTTTGTAATTTTTTTTTAAGACTGTAAAAAAAAAATGAAAAAAAAAAAAAAAAAAAACGCAAAACGCAAATCGCGGCAAAAACGCGGCAAAACGCCGCAAAAACGCTACAAAAACGCTGCTCAAAAACGTGCCAAGCATGAAAAAAAAACCTCCAAAAACGCTCAAAAGCAACATGCATAGGTGTGAATCGAGCCTAAGGCTCGATTCACACCTATGCATGTTGCTTTTGAGCGTTTTTGGAGGTTTTTTTGTCATGCTTGCCACGTTTTTGAGCAGCATTTTTGTAGCGTTTTTACAGCGTTTTTGCCGCGTTTTGCAGGTTTTTTTTTTTTTTTTTTACAGTTTAAAAAAAACAAAAAAAAAATGCCAAAAACGCATCAAAAACGCTGCAAAAACGGTGCACATGCGTTTTTGATGCTGGTCCATTGAATTGTATTACATGCAAAACACTGCATTTTGCATGAAAAAAAGTCCCTGAACCTTTCCAAAAATGCAGAGGTACAAAAAGGCATTGATGTGAACATGTTCCATAGGAACCCATGTTAAAAAATTCCCATGCATTTCTGCAAAATGCAAAATGCATCAAAAAACGCGCTAGTAAAAAAAAAAAAAAAAAAAAAAAACGCGCTAGTGTGAATGGAGCCTAAGGCTCCATTCACACCTATGCATGTTGCTTTTGAGCGTTTTTGGAGGTTTTTTTTTCATGCTTGGCACGTTTTTGAGCAGCGTTTTTGTAGCGTTTTTGCGGCGTTTTTGCCGCGTTTTTGCCGCGATTTGCGTTTTGCGTTTTTTTTTTTTTTTTTTTTCATTTTTTTTACAGTCTTAAAAAAAAATTACAAAAAAAAAAAAAAAAAAAAACGGTAAAAACACACCAAAAACGCACCAAAAACGCTGCAAAAACGCTGCAAAAACGGTGCACTTGCGTTTTTGATGCTTGTCCATTGAAATCCATTACATGCAAAACGCTGCTTTTTGCATGAAAAAAAGTCCCCGACCCTTTCCAAAAACGCAGAGATACAAAAAAGCATTGATGTGAACATGTTCCATAGGAACCCATGTTAAAAAATTCCCGTGCATTTCTGCAAAATGCAAAATGCATCAAAAAACGCGCTAGTGTGAATGGAGCCTAAATGAAGCAAGGCCTATTGTGGTCCTATGCCTCTATCCCTAATCAAGAGAAAAAAGGGCGAGAGATTGGGACTTTATATGAAGCACACGGTGGTAAACAATAAATGAGTATAAAAATATTAGTTCATACATATATATATATATATATATATATATATATATACACACACAGTGGGGACGGAAAGTATTCAGACCCCCTTAAATTTTTCACTCTTTGTTATATTGCAGCCATATGCTAAAATCATTTAAGTTCATTTTTTATTTCTCATTAATGTACACACAGCACCCCATATTGACAGAAAAACACAGAATTGTTGACATTTTTTCAGATTTATTAAAAAAGAAAAACTGAAATATCACATGGTCCTAAGTATTCAGACCATTTGCTCAGTATTTAGTAGAAGCACCCTTTTGATCTAATACAGCCATGAGTCTTTTTGGGAAAGATGCAACAAGTTGTTCATACCTGGATTTGGGGATCCTCTGCCATTCCTCCTTGCAGATCCTCTCCAGTTCTGTCAGGTTGGATGGTAAACGTTGGTGGACAGACATTTTTAGGTCTCTCCAGAGATGCTCAATTGGGTTTAAGTCAGGGCTCTGGCTGGGCCATTCAAGAACAGTCACTGAGTTGTTGTGAAGCCACTCCTTCATTATTTTAGCTGTGTGCTTAGGGTCATTGTCTTGTTGGAAGGGTCATTGTCTCGTCCAACATCAGTGCCTGACCTCACAAGTGTGCTTTTAGAAGAATGGTAAATGACACACTCCTAAACCTTGTGGACGGCCTTCCCAGAAGAGTTGAAGCTGTTATAGCTGCAGAGTGTGGACCAACTCAATATTGAACCCTATGGACTAAGACTGGGATGCCATTAAAGTTCATGTGCGTGTAAAGGCAGGCGTCCCAATATTTTTGGCAATATTGTGTATGTGTATTTTATAAATTATAGTGTATCATTTTCATGTTTTTCTTCCATATGAAGTACCTCATTGATCCTGCCAGACACCTTTCTTCCTGGTTCTAAACTGACCACACAAAGTGCAGAAGCTGATCTGTGTTAGTGTGATCAGTTTTCATCCTTTGGTTGGTCATTCAAAGGTACAGGACACTCTGGCACACCCCCTCTTCCAATCACAGCCTGCCTCTTCAATATGCCCTCTGCTTAAGAACAACCTACATCTTGCCTTAGGCTGAACAGACTATGGAATACAGGCACGCTCTTTGTCTGCCCGGTGTCCTGTAACCCCACCCCTACTATCAGGAAGAAGAGATGCTTAGTCACATGACAGAAATTTTACCTTGTAAAAAAGGTAAGAAGGATCATTTCTAAAACTAAGCAAAAGCAGTTATGGTGTCTATTTACCTGTATTATTTCCCCCCCAGGAGCCTGCAAAGCATTGCACCTGCAGTCTGTGGATTGCAGGTGCAACATCAGGCTGCTGCAGACACATCCTCCAGCTTTGTGCCTGTCCCTCCATACAAAGCCGCAGGAAGTGTGAATGAGCTACAAGGGTGCTCATCAGCACCCTCCCAGTTCATTGAGAACTACAAGCCGTCTGCCGTAGTGGTAGACAAGACTTGTATTTCTTCATTCACAGGATCTGTGAACCAATAATGCAGCAGTGCGATTGGAGCTCCTAACAGCTGCACCGATTTTGAAATGTGACAGGGGGTGCGGGAAGTTGATCCGGGGAAGGGGATCAGGGGTTCAGGAGGAGGAGCTGTATAACATGTTAAGGCCTAATACACACTGGACATTATAAAAACACCAGTAGAGTTAGCTGTAGAAACATGTAGCTGTAAAATGAGTTTTGCAGCGTTTTTGCAGTAGTGTTTTTCAGCGTTTTTATCGTTTGCGTTTTTTAGCAAAGCTATACTCCCACAAGAGTTTATGGCTCAAAAAACGCTCATAAACGCTGAATAGCCAAGTTTTCCAGCGTTTTTAAGATGTAAGCCCCGTACACACGATCAGATTTTCTGACGGAAATTGTGTGATGACAGACTGTTTGTGGAAAATCTGACTGTTTGTACGCTCCATCAGACAATTGTTGTCGGATTTTCCACGGACAAATGTTGGATGGCAGGCTTTAAAATTTTCAGCGGACAAATGTCTGTTGTCGGATTTGCTGAGCGTGTGTACACAAGTCCGTCAGACAAAAGTCCAAAGTACAAACACGCATGCTCAGAAGCAAGGATGAGCCGGAAGCAGTCGGTCTTGTAAACTATGAAAAGAAAGGGGGGGAAGGACACCTTAAAGTCGTCCAATAGTAGGTTCTAGGGTGACAAACGGGGGGAGGGGAATTCCCTCCCACTGTGGTAATTAATCAGATTAATATGTCTCTCATGTCACCCGTATCATTAATCATATAACTCAGTGGTATGTAGCTGACTAGCTGTCAAACGGTTGTTCAATGGACCATAAAGCATATGTAAGAAAGGGAAGGAAGGGGTCAAGAGGAGATCCCCCCAAAAAAAGATGGTCCGCTCAAGAACAAACAGTTGAACCTACAAAAACTTTATTGTGTCACAATATGTAGAAACATAATCCAACAACCATGTGTATTTAAAAAATAGGGCAGATAAAAGTCCTATTGTGTGCTGGTGGCCACCACAGACATTACACATATATCTCATGCATTCATGCACTCACACTCATCAATTAAAGTCACTAGAGACCCGGGTCTATACTATTTCACTGGAATTCCAGAGCTGGATTGGCTACATGAGTGGGTAGACTAGGTCCTTGTAGGTAAAGTGCAAGTGCTAATACACAACAAAAGTCCCCTCGGATGTGAACCAATGGCTGGTTAGACATATGTATGTGTCATTCAACCAGAGCCAAGGAAGGAAACGGTGTCCTGATTGTGTGGTGAACAATTGCAACTCAAGCAACCTCACATAGAGGGCTTTTAAGGATGGACGGAAAATGGCCATAAACAAAATGCCTCATGAATGTGAGGGTACATTTTAGCTCACCGTCTGACGTCTTCAGTGAAGAAGGAGTAGAGCCCAAAGGAGTTGCTGATGGCCGCGTTCGTGTGGGTTTGAAAACACGTTCATGCGGTATTAGCTTGTTGTGGGCATGAGCGGGTTACTTCCGGGTATCCTCCGGCAGAAGGTAAGGTGAGTCACAAGGGTCAAGATTGTTAGTGTCTCATATCCAATGGTATAAACAATCCGGAGAGACGCTCGGCGTCCGTGTTCACCGCAGAGGTTTCACCTGATATCCCAAATCTTGATTGATCCGATCAGGATCGTTAGGGATGTTCACATCCAATTTGGAAGGATATTGTAGTTAGAGTTTGAGAGTCTGTGTGCCACCTGCACATGGGTCAAATGCTGAGCGCTTTCGCTTGTTGCCAAGCTTCTTCAAGGATGAGCCGGAAGCAGTCGGTCTTGTAAACTAGCGTTCGTAATGGAAAATTAACATTCGTGATGCGGCAAATTATTAAATCTCGAAATGCAGCGCACAATTCTCTTCTTCTTTAATGGGATAATAATGAAGCTGCTTTGCTGGTGATACTGATGGAGTTCTGGCAAACTAATTTTCAAAGGCTTTTTTTTCTAGTGATATCAAGAATAATATTATTATGCTTGTTATTTTTTAATTTGGGCAAATTACCACAACACCATTATTCCGTAGTTTTTAAGATCAAAGATACAACTATGTTGGTGTCCCTTGTTAATTTTACATTGAATTTTTTAAAATGTAACTTCCTACTCCCAAACTGTCATTTGAAGTAAAACACATAGTCAGGTATTATTCTCCACAATTTTTTTATTGTGCATTAAAAAAAGAAAACAAATAAAATTAGACATGCTATCTGCCAATAGAACTTAACCAAAAAGTGCATTCTATGCATCCAAAAATATAGAAAATATACCAAATCAAATCATTATTATTCAACCAAAAAATAAAATAAAAGCCTCATGCATGTGTCCTGCTTCTTAATATAGGGGGTCAACAATGCCAAGAGTTGGTGAAAGCAGGGGTCTGTAATCCGGAGATAATTCCGAAAATCATCCGGATTATTCTCCTGGAGCTCCCGCAGCAAAGGCATATGGCATAATTGGTCACTATTAATAAAGCAACCAATTTTTTGGTCCAAGAACTCCTCCTCCTCCTGGACTGGACTTGGGTCAAAGCAATAACTCCAAGGCCAATAATAAATAACACGTTATCTCCTCCGATTCCTCAACATGGCTGGTTGACGAACGGCCATTCAGAAACGAACTGAAACTTGCAAAATGAAAAGCGCAAAATGAAAAGCGTGAAATGAAAAGCACGAAGAAATACTCACCAAACTTCTACTAACATGAAATTAGCAGAAGGAGCCCAAAGGGTGGCTCTAAAGAGCTGAAAAACCACATAGTACGTCACTATGTTCCTGTTTGTTGGCCGGCAATTCCTTGCCGTTTGTATGCAAGACAAGTTCCTGGCCAACACCCTTCGGACAAATGTCAGAGGTTTTGTCTGTGGAAAATCCGATCGTGTGTACGAAGCTTTGGAGCGATTTTACAGCTGAAAAACTCCTCTGAAAACCCACTACTTCTGGAGTTTTTTTCCAGTCAGAAAACGCCTGCCAAAAAACGCTGATAACGGCCTATGTGTGCATGGACACATAGGCTAACATGCTGAGGAGTTTACTGGCTGCAGAAAAAACGTCTGAAGTGAAAAATAGCAGCTGTAAAAACGTCCAGTGTGCATGAGGCCTAATGTTACACCCTAAACATGGGTGTAACATGTAACTTGCTCCAAAAGTTGAACTTGGCCTTTAAGGCTTCATTCACATGGCTGTAAAAAAAAAAGCATAAACGTGCGTTTTTAAATTACAGATGTGAAAGCAGCTGCATTGTTTTCAATGCAGCCATTCACACAGGTGTGTAAAAATGCCTTCACATCTGTAACACAGAACCATAAAATCTGAGTACATGCGATGAACACACTTACGAATTTACATGCATTTATATATACATGCACATGCGTAAGCATGTAAGTAATAACATCCAAACATGGGTGAGGAATTTATGCATTTATCTGCGTACGCATCAGTACCTGTTTATACACAAGTACTTTACTGATCATTAAGCAGGAACCTTTCTGTAGCACTAACTCTCTGTGGAGCTGCTGGTTTAAGCGGGTCTGTTACCTTCACTTTGCTTCCCTTGGTTTCACCGGCACCGGGTCTAGGGGTTCTGTTGAGTTTACTTCTGGACGACACACGCTCCAACACTGGAGTACTTTTTAATGCTTTATTGAACAAAGAAACTTTAGGAAGTAGCAGGAAAGAGGCAGAAAAGGAAACTTTCAGGAGACACTCAAATATCTTCTTATAGAATCTTAGCGACAAATGTCCTGGTAGAATTCAGATAATTAGGCGGAATGCGCTCCCCTCATGGGACACACTCTTTGCTCGTCTGGATAGGCCTCTCTCACTTGCCTAGCAGCCAGCACGCAGCACAAATCAAAAGTCTCTGCCACAGACTTGTTTGGAGGGTAAATCCGTACGATCCTCTGCCACAGGATGTATCAGATTTTTCTGGAATGAAAGTCAGTCACAGTGCTTGAACCTTTAAGCCGAACCAGCAACACTATGCTGTATGGTTACTTCTTTTGGATACGTCCTCCAACTGAGTCACCAGGCCCCTCTATAGACCAGATCACCGCGTGATCTCTCCAAGACAGGTCCTCCCCTGGGATCTCCTCGGTTGTCCAGCTTCGTCACACAGGACCGACAGCTCAGGACCATTCCTCGGCTGCGGTGGTAGGCCCCAGACAAGCCTCTGGACCCACCTCTGCGCCGCTGTATCGTGGGCCTCCCGATCGGAGGACCACGAGGTAGCTCCTTAACGCATACTTGTCGGCCAGGAGGGCCAGCAGGTGGCTGTAAAAAAACCCTAGAACATGGCGTCTGTCCCATAAATATCCCCTTCCCAGAATGCAACTCTGAGGACCACCTCCACTGAGCTTGTCTCCAAGACAGAGGAGCATCTATACACTTCGACACGTTGCCTTTCCAACACCGACCAGTGGTAACAGCGACACCCACCGGTCAGCATGGAAGCACACACAACGTCAGCCAAGCTGGAACAGAGGCGAACTTTTAACCTTTCTAACACACAATTTACTAAATTTACCTGACCTGCGGTAGATTGCAAATCTACCAGTGCTACATTTCTGCTAGCAAAAACATGACTTCTCTCTGCGGCAGATAGGCAATACAGCCTGGTCACCTCTGTGCACACATTGCAGAACAACTGATTGGCTCCTTGTGCTGTCCTTCCCTCTTCCAATCAGAGTGCTGCTACAGAGTGAATGACAGGCCAAACCAAATCTAGAAATATGTATGCTAGCTGCATTTATTTATTTATTACAGGCATTTATTTAGTGCTGTGAATTTATGCAAAGCTTCACATATATTGTACATCACATCAGTCCTTGCTTTCAAGGAGCTTACAATCTAAGGTCCCTAACTCAGATTCATACATACACATATTAGGGACAATTTAGTTTTAATTATTTTTATTAAGATATTTTTCACATAAAAACATTCATGACAAAATCTTTTTAAACATGCTTAACCACTTGCCGACCGCCGCACGACTATATACGTCGACAGAGCGGCACGGGCAGGCAAAAGGACGTGTATGTACGTCCTTGCCTGCCCGCGGGTGGGGGGTCCGATCGGACCCCCCCCCGGTGCCTGCGGCGGTCGGCAAATCTCCCCCGGCGTTTGGAGGTGAGGGGGAGGCCATCCATTCGTGGCCCCCCCCTCGCGATCGCTCTCAGCCAATGGGATCATTTCCCTGCCTCTGTATTGTACACAGAGGCAGAGGAAATGATGTCATCTCTCCTCGGCTCGGTATTTTCCGTTCCGGGCCGAGGAGAGAAGACTGCAATGTAAGTGCACCAACACACTACACACAGTAGAACATGCCAGGCACACTAAACACCCCGATCCCCCCCCCGATCGCCCCCCGATCGCCCCCCAATCACCCCCCCCTCGTCACAAACTGACACCAAGCAGGTTTTTTTTTTTTTTTTTTTTTTTTCTGATTACTGCATTGGTGTCAGTTTGTGACAGTTACAGTGTCAGGGCAGTGAGTGTTAGGCCCCCTGTAGGTCTAGGGTACCCCCCTAACCCCCCCTAATAAAGTTTTAACCCCTTGATCACCCCCTGTCACCAGTGTCGCTAAGCGATCATTTTTCTGATCGCTGTATTAGTGTCGCTGGTGATGCTAGTTAGGGACGTAAATATTTAGGTTCGCCGTCAGAGTTTTATAGCGACAGGGACCCCCATATACTATCTAATAAATGTTTTAACCCCTTGATTGCCCCCTAGTTAACCCTTTCACCACTGATCACTGTATAACCGTTACGGGTGACGCTGGTTAGTTTGTTTATTTTTTATAGTGTCAGGGCACCCGCCGTTTATTACCGAATAAAGATTTAGCCCCCTGATCGCCCGGCGGTGATATGCGTCGCCCCAGGCAGCGTCAGATAAGCGCCAGTACCGCTAACACCCACGCACGCAGCATACGCCTCCCTTAGTGGTATAGTATCTGTACAGATCAATATCTGATCCGATCAGATCTATACTAGCGTCCCCAGCAGTTTAGGGTTCCCAAAAACACAGTGTTAGCGGGATCAGCCCAGATACCTGCTAGCACCTGCGTTTTGCCCCTCCGCCCAGCTCGGCCCAGCCCACCCAAGTGCAGTATCGATCGATCACTGTCACTTACAAAACACTAAACGCATAACTGCAGCGTTCGCAGAGTCAGGCCTGATCCCTGCGATCGCTAACAGTTTTTTTGGTAGCATTTTGGTGAAATGGCAAGCACCAGCCCCAGGCAGCGTCAGGTTAGTGCCAGTACCGCTAACACCCACGCACGCACCGTACACCTCCCTTAGTGGTATAGTATCTGAACGCATCAATATCTGATCCGATCAGATCTATACTAGCGTCCCCAGCAGTTTAGGGTTCCCAAAAACGCAGTGTTAGCGGGATCAACCCAGATACCTGCTAGCAACTGCGTTTTACCCCTCCGCCCGGCCCAGCCCAGCCCACCCAAGTGCAGTATCGATCGATCACTGTCACTTACAAAACACTAAACGCATAACTGCAGCGTTCGCAGAGTCAGGCCTGATCCCTGCGATCGCTAACAGTTTTTTTTGTAGCGTTTTGGTGAACTGGCAAGCACCAGCCCCAGGCAGCGTCAGGTTAGTGCCAGTAGCGCTAACACCCACGCACGCACTGTACACCTCCCTTAGTGGTATAGTATCTGAACTGATCAATATCTGATCCGATCAGATCTATACTGGCGTCCCCAGCAGTTTAGGGTTCCCAAAAACGCAGTGTTAGCGGGATCAGCCCAGATACCTGCTAGCACCTGCGTTTTGCCCCTCCGCCCGGCCCAGCCCAGCCCACCCAAGTGCAGTATCGATCAAACACTGTCACTTACAAAACACTAAATGCATAACTGCAGCGTTCGCAGAGTCAGGCCTGATCCCTGCGATCGTTAACAGTTTTTTTGGTAGCGTTTTGGTGAACTGGCAAGCGCCAGCGGCCTAGTACACCCCGGTCGTAGTCAAACCAGCACTGCAGTAACACTTGGTGACGTGGCGAGTCCCATAAGTGCAGTTCAAGCTGGTGAGGTGGCAAGCACAAATAGTGTCCCGCTGCCACCAAGAAGACAAACACAGGCCCGTCATGCCCATAGTGCCCTTCCTGCTGCATTCGCCAATCCTAATTGGGAACCCACCACTTCTGCAGCGCCCGTACTTCCCCCATTCACATCCCCAACCAAATGCAGTCGGCTGCATGAGAGGCATTTTTATGTCCTCCCGAGTACCCCTACCCAACGAACCCCCCCAAAAAAGATGTTGTGTCTGCAGCAAGCGCGGATATAGGCGTGACACCCGCTATTATTGTCCCCCCTGTCCTGACAATCCTGGTTTTTGCATTGGTGAATGTTTTGAACGCTACCATTCACTAGCTGAGTATTAGCGTAGGGTACAGCATTCCACAGACTAGGCACACTTTCACAGGGTCTCCCAAGATGCCATCGCATTTTGAGAGACCCGAACCTGGAACCGGTTACAGTTATAAAAGTTACAGTTACAAAAAAAGTGTAAAAAAAAAAAAAAAAAAAAACACAAACAAAAATATAAAATAAAAAATAATAGTTGTCGTTTTATTGTTCTCTCTCTATTCTCTCTTTCTCTATTCTCTCTATTGTTCTGCTCTTTTTTACTGTATTCTATTCTGCAATGTTTTATTGTTATTATGTTTTATCATGTTTGCTTTTCAGGTCTGCAATTTTTTATACTTTACCGTTTACTGTGCTTTATTGTTAACCATATTTTTGTCTTCAGGTACAGCATTCACGACTTTGAGTGGTTATACCAGAATTATGCTTGCAGGTTTAGGTATCATCTTGGTATCATTCTTTTCAGCCAGCGGTCGGCTTTCATGTAGAAGCAATCCTAGCGGCTAATTAGCCTCTAGACTGCTTTTACAAGCAGTGGGAGAGAATGCCCCCCCCCCCACCGTCTTCCGTGTTTTTCTCTGGCTCTCCTGTCTCAACAGGGAACCTGAGAATGCAGCCGGTGATTCAGCCAGCTGACCATAGAGCTGATCAGAGACCAGAGTGGCTCCAAACATCTCTATGGCCTAAGAAACCGGAAGCTACGAGCATTTTATGACTTAGATTTCGCCGGATGTAAATAGCGCCATTGGGAAATTGGGAAAGCATTTTATCATACCTATCTTGGTGTGGTCAGATGCTTTGAGGGCAGAGGAGAAATCTAGGGTCTAATAGACCCCAATTTTTTCAAAAAAGAGTACCTGTCACTACCTATTGCTATCATAGGGGATATTTACATTCCCTGAGATAACAATAAAAATGATTAAAAAAAAAAAAATGAAAGGAACAGTTTTAAAATAAGATAAAAAAGCAAAAAAATAATAAAGAAAAAAAAAAAAAAAAAAAAAAGCACCCCTGTCCCCCCTGCTCTCGCGCTAAGGCGAACGCAAGCGTCGGTCTGGCGTCAAATGTAAACAGCAATTGCACCATGCATGTGAGGTATCACCGCGACGGTCAGATCGAGGGCAGTAATTTTAGCAGTAGACCTCCTCTTTAAATCTAAAGTGGTAACCTGTAAAGGCTTTTAAAGGCTTTTAAAAATGTATTTATTTTGTTGTTACTGCACGTTTGTGCGCAATTGTAAAGCATGTCATGTTTGGTATCCATGTACTCGGCCTAAGATCATCTTTTTTATTTCATCAAACATTTGGGCAATATAGTGTGTTTTAGTGCATTAAAATGTAAAAAAGTGTGTTTTTTCCCCAAAAAATGCGTTTGAAAAATCGCTGCGCAAATACTGTGTGAAAAAAAAAAATTAAACACCCACCATTTTAATCTGTAGGGCATTTGCTTTAAAAAAATATATAATGTGTGGGGGTTCAAAGTAATTTTCTTGCAAAAAAAAATAATTTTTTCATGTAATCAAAAAGTGTCAGAAAGGGCTTTGTCTTCAAGTGGTTAGAAGAGTGGGTGATGTGTGACATAAGCTTCTAAATGTTGTGCATAAAATGCCAGGACAGTTCAAACCCCCCCCAAATGACCCCATTTTGGAAAGTAGACACCCCAAGCTATTTGCTGAGAGGCATGTCGAGTCCATGGAATATTTTATATTGTGACACAAGTTGCGGGAAAGAGACAAATTATTTTTTTTTTTTTTTGC
Organism: Aquarana catesbeiana; assembly: GCF_042186555.1. Taxonomy (NCBI): domain Eukaryota; kingdom Metazoa; phylum Chordata; class Amphibia; order Anura; family Ranidae; genus Aquarana; species Aquarana catesbeiana. The sequence continues at coordinate 66,260,181 of NC_133332.1, forward strand.
ACAAAGTTGTCACTAAATGATATATTGCTCAAACATGCCATGGGAATATGTGAAATTACACCCCAAAATACATTCTGTTGCTTCTCCTGAGTACGGGGATACCACATGTGTGAGACTTTTTGGGAGCCTAGCCACGTATGGGACCCCGAAAACCAAGCACCGCCTTCAGGCTTTCTAAGGGCGTAAATTTTTGATTTCACTCTTCACTGCCTATCACAGTCTCGGAGGCCATGGAATGCCCAGGTGGCACAACCCCCCCCCCAAATTACCCCATTTTGGAAAGTAGACACCCCAAGCTATTTGCTGAGAGGTATAGTGAGTATTTTGCAGACCTCACTTTTTGTCACAAAGTTTTGAAAATTAAAAAAAGAAAAAAAAAATTTTTTTTTTTGTCTTTCTTCATTTTCAAAAACAAATGAGAGCTGCAAAATACTCACCATGCCTCTCAGCAAATAGCTTGGGGTGTCTACTTTCCAAAATGGGGTCATTTGGGGGGGGGGTTTGTGCCACCTGGGCATTCCATGGCCTCCGAAACTGTGATAGGCAGTGAAGAGTGAAATCAAAAATGTACACCCTTAGAAATCCTGAAGGCGGTGATTGGTTTTCGGGGTCCCGTACGCGGCTAGGCTCCTAAAAAGTCCCACACATGTGGTATCCCCGTACTCAAGAGAAGCAGCAGAATGTATTTTGGGGTGCAATTCCACATATGCCCATGACCTGTGTGAGCAATATATCATTTAGTGACAACTTTGTGCAAAAAAAAAAAAAAATAAAAAATAAATTGTCACTTTCCCGCAACTTGTGTCAAAATATAAAATATTCCATGGACTCAACATGCCTCTCAGCAAATAGCTTGGGGTGTCTACTTTCCAAAATGGGGTCATTTGGGGGGGGTTTGTGCCATCTGGGCATTTTATGGCCTTCAAAACTGTGATAGGTAGTGAGGAGTAAAATCAAAAATGTACGCCCTTAGAAATCCTGAAGGCAGTGATTGGTTTTCGGGGCCCCGTATGCGGCTAGGCTCCCAAAAAGTCCCACACATGTGGTATCCCCATACTCAGGAGAAGCAGCTAAATGTATTTTGGGGTGCAATTCCACATATGCCCATGGCCTGTGTGAGCAATATATCATTTAGTGACAACTTTTTGTAATTTTTTTTTTTTTTTTCATTATTCAATCACTTGGGACAAAAAAAATGAATATTCAATGGGCTCAACATGCCTCTCAGCAATTTCCTTGGGGTGTCTACTTTCCAAAATGGGGTCATTTGTGGGGGTTTTGTACTGCCCTGTCATTTTAGCACCTCAAGAAATGACATAGGCAGTCATAAATTAAAGACTGTGTAAATTCCAGAAAATGTACCCTAGTTTGTAGGCGCTATAACTTTTGCGCAAACCAATAAATATACACTTATTGACATTTTTTTTACCAAAGACATGTGGCCAAATACATTTTGGCCTAAATGTATGACTAAAATTGAGTTTATTGGATTTTTTTTAGAACAAAAAGTAGAAAATATCATTTTTTTTCAAAATTTTCGGTCTTTTTCCGTGTATAGCGCAAAAAATAAAAACGGCAGAGGTGATCAAATACCATCAAAAGAAAGCTCTATTTGTGGGAAGAAAAGGACGCAAATTTCGTTTGGTTACAGCATTGCATGACCGCGCAATTAGCAGTTAAAGCGACGCAGTGCCAAATTGTAAAAAGTGCTCTGGTCAGGAAGGGGGTAAATCCTTCCGGGGCTGAAGTGGTTAACAAGAGGAGAGAGTCGCAACAGGGACAATTTAGACAGGAGCCAATTAACTTTACCAACATGTTTTTGGAGCTCTTTTTTTCTTTTTTTTTAATATTGAATGCAAAACTGCAGGAATTTGTGTTTTTTATATGTGCTCAGAGTTTTGGCAATGTATATATGATGACAGGGAAATATAAATATAAATATAGTTTACACGGCGAATGCTGTGTTCAGACTGGTTGGCATCACACTGCGGAATGCTGCGTATAGAGAACTCCCCAGCATTTTGGCGCTTACCACGCAATAAATAATTAAGTTTAGCAATTTAAGTTAAAATCAATACATTGTCTACAGACATTTACTTATTCACTGAAAATAATTGACCTTCTTAAAGAGACATTGTCAAGGGGCATGTATAATTAATAGAGTGTAAAGAGCAGGGTTCCATTTATGGGGGAGTATGTGACCTCACCTATGTGACAGTGCTCAGGCCTCAGCAGCCAATCACTGTCATGTTGAAGGGGCCATGGCATCTTCCCACTGTCTAAGCTCCAAAACCAATCAACGCTGGAGCTTAGACAAGAGGGGAAGCTGCATTAAGGAAGCATACAGTAGCTGGGTAAAGCCTAGTAAATACGGGCCGAATATTGGGCGGCATTGGCTGGTTCAATAGAAGCCGTCCGACATTCGGCCCGTGTGTAAAGGCAGCTAGTCCAACAGAAGTCAGCTGTTCTGACCAAAAAAGGTCTGCCGACAGCCGATCAACATCCAACCAGAGTGTTCTGTCGGGTTGAATGGAAAAAACGAATAGTATGTACCAGACTTATGTATACATATCTGGAGGGAGGGTGGGGGGAGGGCTATAGGACAACACTGTCACTTTGCCCTGAATGGGCATAGAAGCAGTTTATGTTTAAAGGACATCTCCAGTCAAAACAGAGTAAAGAATCCACATACAGGTTTGTTTTTAGCTGCTAAAAGATTTATAAAGGAAGACCTATAGACTTGTGATGCACCCACGCTTTTTATTCTATGACTGTATAATACTCAAGAAAGGTCGTTGTATTTTTCAGATGTCTGCAATTGTCCCAACACCTGCTTGGTGAACTCTACTCTATTGCCGCGTACACACGAGCGGAATGTCCAACAGAAAAAGTCCAACGGAAGCTTTTCATCGTATATTCCGATCGTGTGCCTCATCGTACTTTTTTTTTCGAAAATTCTGACGGACCTAGAAATGGAACATGTTCTAAATATTTCCGACGGGACCAATTCCTATGGGGAAAAACGCTCATCTGTATGCTGTTCCGATGGACCAAAAACGATGCATGCTCTGCAAGTACGAGATGGAAGCTATTGGCTACTGGCTATTGAACCTTCTTTTTCTAGTCCCGTCATACATGTTGTACGTCACCGAGTTCTGGACGAGTTCTGGACGGTCGGACTTTGGTGTGATCGTGTGTACGCAAGACAGTTTCAGCGGAATTCCATCAGAACTCCATCGGAAAAACCTTCAGAGTTTATTCCGACGGAAAAAACGGTCGTGTGTACAGGGCATAAGAGTTGTCTCCATCCTGCAAACTTACCTAACAGGCTGATAATTCTAAATGAATTTATTTTTGCATGGACAACTGGCCTAAAAAAATCAAGGACAGTTCAAAGCTTTTGCAGATATATCTTCAGAACAATGCTAAACTACCTACAACGAAAGTGTACCTATTATGCCGCGCACACACAACCAGTTTTGTCGTCAGAATAAACTCCGAAGGTTCCTCAGACGGCACTCTGACGGAATTCCATTCAAGTTGTCTTGCCTACACACGGTCAAACCAAAGTCCGACCAAAGTCCGACCATCCACAACGTGGTGATGTACAGCACGTATGACGGGACTAGAAAAAGGAAGTTCAGTAGCCAATAGCTTCCGTCTCGTACTTGCTTCAGAGCAAGTGTTGTTTTTGGTCCGTCGGAACAGCATACAGATGATCGGTTTTCCCGATAGGAATTGGTTCTGTCGGAAATATTTAGAACATGTTTTATTTCTAGGTCCGTAAGAGTTTCCAAAAATAAAAGTCCGATGAGGCCTACACACGATCGGAATAGACGATGAAAAGCTTCTGTCTGACTTTTTCTGTCGGACAATCCGATCGTGTGTACGCGGCTTTAGGTGTGACAGTGCCTGAGAAGGTTGGTATTACTCTGTAGTGATCTTGGTGAGATATAAAGAGCTCCCCCGAGTGCCCACTATTTGGTAGGTTAATACTGAATATATTTTAAATGTACACTCCAGTCAAAACTGAAAATTAAACTTTGAGATACAGTGCTCAGCATAAATGAGTGCACCCCTTTTAAAAAGTAAGATTTTAATCAATATCTCAATGAACACAAGAACAATTTCCAACATTTTGACAAAACAGAGTTTCGTAGAACATTTGTTTAGCTCCATTACATAAAAGTGAGGTTAATATTATAACTTAACCACTTGCTTACTGGGCACTTAAATCCCCCTCCTGCCCAGACCAATTTTCAGCTTTTAGCGCTGTCACTCTTTGAACGATAATTCCGCGGTCATACAACACTGTACACAAATGAAATTTTTATAATTTTTTCCCACAAATAGAGCTTTCTTTTGGTGGTATTTGATCACCTCTGGGGGTTTTTTTTCTTGTTAAAAAAATTAAAAAAGACAAAAAAAAAAAATACAAAACCGTTTTATATTTTTTTACTAAAGTTTGCAAACTGGTAATTTTTCTCCTTCATTGATTTACGCTGATGAGGCTGCACTGATGGGCACTGATAGGCTGCACTGATGAGCAGCGATAGGCTGCATTGATGGGCACTGATAAGCGGCACTGGTGGGCACTGATGAGGTGGCACTGGTGGCCACTGATAGGTGACATTGGTGGGCACTGAGAGGTGGCACTGATGGGTGGCACTAATGGGTGGCACTGATGGGTAGCACTGAAGGGCATTGATAGGTGGCACTGAAGAGCACTAATAGGTAGCACTGATAGCTGGCAGTGATGGGCACTGATAGGTGGCAATAATGGGCACTGATCGGCACTGGTAGGTGACACTGATTGTCACCACTAGTGGGCATTGATAGCTGGCATTCCTGGGCATTGATAGGTGGCACCGATTGCTAGCACTGTTATGCATTGGTGGGCACTGATTCGTGGCACTGTGGGCACTAGTGGGCACAAATGAGATGGCTGCGCATCTTCCTCTTCGGGACCGATGTCCCTTGCACAGAAGCCGGTGATCGGCTTTTTTGTCTCCTCATGCTGTCAGCGTAAAAAAAAAAAAAAAAGATTGCCGATCTTCTGTTTACATCACGTGAACAGCTGTCTTTGGCTGACGTGGTAAGGGGCTGAGTCTCATTGACTCAGTGATTACAACGTGCGCCCTGCAGGGGGCACGCGAGTGGAGCGTGCAAAGGGGAGAACGTCTATTGAGGGCCTCCTGACAAAGTAGGTCCACGCTGTAGCCGTCATGCAGCTATAGCGCGTATCTGAAGGGGTTAAATTTCAAAATCTTCAGTTTTACTCAAATTAGTTGATGCAAAAAATGAATACACCCCACAACAAAAACTACTACATCTAGTATTTTGTTTGTAAGAACAGCACCAAGTCTTCTAGGCATGGAATGAACAAGTTGGTGACATATTGCAACAACTATCTTTTTCCGTTCTTCAAGAACGACCTAGAGTCTGGATGCTGGATGGGGAGTGATGCTCAACTTGTCTCTTCAGAATTCCCCATAGGTGTTCGGTGACATACTTGGCCACTGAATCACTTTTACCCTGTTCTTCTTCAGAAATGCAACAGAGGCCTTAGATGTGTGTTTTGGATCATTGTCATGTTGGAAAAGTGCACTAGAACCAAGGGCACGGAGTGATGGTAGCACCTTCTCTTTCAATATAGAGCAGTACATCTGTGAATTCATGATACCATCAATGAAATCCAGCTCCCAGACACGGGAAACAATCACTCTAGTTTGGCTTTCTACTTCTTTAACTAACTGCAGTGAACTTGCATGGCGATTTTCTTCAACCCTTTCCATCAGAAGACGCTCCTGTCGAGGTGTTAACTTCTGTGGACGGCCTGGATGTATCTGTGAGATAGTTACAGTTCCATCTTTGTTACATTTTTGTATCACTTTTGCTCCAGTATTGTGACTGATAAGTAAAGCTTTGCTAATCCTCATGTAGCCTTCACCTTTCTTGTGTAAAGAAATCATTTTCTTTCTCCGGCCTTGTGACATTTCTCTTCCTTGTGGTGCCATTGCTGACAGCATGAAATGGGAAGGGGTTTTCATTGTTAAGCAACGCCCTTCTATAATCAACTGTCTGCTGGACACCTGTTTAAAGAATAATTAGACTCACCTGTAGTTGAATTCTTGTTAATTAGGATTGTGTTGTCTAAAATTTAGCTTTGCTCCTAAGACTTTCATTGGGGTGTTTTCATTTTTGCAACATGGTCCTGCATGAATTTGTTAGGAAAAATACTTTTTTGCACGTGCAAATTAACAAATCTTGGTTGCAATCAATGGCCCGCATTTGTGGGAGTATTTTGTAGTACAGTGTCCCATAGAAAATGTTGATTCTGAAAGGAAAGTAAACCTTTTCTGACAAATCTGTTAGGGTGTTATCATTTATGCACAGCACTGTAAATACAGGGAGCATAGTCTACCCGCTGACTATGGTTTTTTTTTTCATCTGTTCTGCACCATTCCACATCACTCTGTGCAATCTGATGATCCTGAAACACATCTGCTGGTCAAGCTGAAACGTCCTTCTTGCTGCCTTGCACATCGATGTTAAAAAAAAAAACACCATTAAAGTGTATCTTTGGTCAAAATTTTAAATCGTATATTTATTGCCACATTGTGTTTCAATTATTTCTAGCCTACTACTATTAAAAGAGAAGTGCGAGATTAAAGGGGTTGTAAAGGTAAGTGTTTTTTTCACCTTAATGCATCCTATGCATTAAGGTGAAAAAACATCTGGCAGTGACCAGCCCCCCCACCTCGTTTTACTTACCTGAACCCTTGAACCCCCTAGCCGTCTGTCGGCTAGGGGGTACTCAGCTGTTGATTGGATAGATTGATAGCAGCGCATCCATTGGCTCCCGCTGCTGTCAATCAAATCTAATGACGCGGCCCCCGAGGGGCGGGGCCAAGTCCTGCATTTGGCGTCTATGGACGCCGAATGCTGGACTCGGGAGGTAACCCCCCGGGAGAGTGCTTCTCCTAGGGGGTTAGCTAATTCAGGGAGGTGCCGAGAGAGCCGTCGAGGGACCTCAGAAGACGAGGATCGGGGCCACTCTGTGCAAAACGAGCTGCACAGTGGAGGTAAGTATGACATGTTTGTTATTTAAAAAAAAAAATTAACTTTAGTGTCACTTTAAATAAAAAAAAAAAAACATTCATGCTAACCTGTGTGGCTGCTGCTGTCCCCCGCTAGCTCCATCACTGGGAACTGAGCGATCACGGGACCACTAATTGCTCATTACTCGGTCTTCAGTGAGCAGAGAGCGGTGACTGTCAGTCACCGGCTCCCTGCTCTGTCCCTTCACTACTCACTAGAGTGCCAGGCAGGAGAGGGGGTGGAAGCAGCTGGTTCAGGCTCTGAGTGGTACGCTGAGAAGCTGATCCAGCTGCCGGTCCAGGCATCTGGGTGGATCCCAACATTATTGTTGGGATCCCTGCAGAGCCTGGACTGTGATGTCAGCTGGGAACAGCTTTAGAATGATTTTGAAGTTTGTAAACTTACTTTGTGAAGAATCTAATACTTTTTTTTTTATTCTGTGACACATATTCACTATGCCCTGTGAGTAGGCACTGCTGTGTCACACATTTCATAGAGCCTGCCTTCTGAAATACAGTCCTCAGAAATCATCAGTAAACAGCAGAGGAGAAGCTGCAAAGTATCCAGAAAGTTGTGAAAAGTGATGGCCAGTAAACAGGCTGCACTCACAATATGGATGGAGATTTTTCAAGTAAGGCTATATTTGAAAGTCAAAAATAATTAATGTTTTATTTCAATTTCACTGCTGATGTATTAAAATGAAATTGAATGCTGTAGAGCCACCATATCGCTTCCGCAGACCCCCTGAACAGGCAACACCCTCCCCCCCCCCATGTTCCACAGGATCCACTGTACCACATGTGGGCCCACAAACTGCATGACGAGTGTTGCAGTGACTAAGCTCTGGGGGCAGAGCGAAAAAAAACCCTGCCGCTGTAATTCATGCATCCTGAAGGGGGCCAGACGCATGACTAGGGGGTGGAGGTGGCGACAGAAAGGGGAGGAGGCACCTGTGCGCCCTTAAAGGACGGACCGCTCCTGTGTTCCATTAGCTTTGTCCCCATTCACAGCAGCTGGGGAAAGTGGCAGCAGAAACATGTCAAAATCCTCAGTGGAATCTAATAGCCCCTGATGTCACATGAAAAAGAACCTGCCACTCTAATGCCCCGTACACATGATCGGACATTCCGACAACAAAATCCATGGATGTTGGCTCAAACTTGTCTTGCATACACACGGTCACACAGATCTTGTCGGAAATTCTGAAAGTCAAGAACGTGGTGACGTACAACACGTACGACAAGCCGAGAAAAATTAAGTTCAATAGCCAGTGCGGCTCTTCTGCTTGATTGTGCGAGCATGCATGGAACTTTGTGCGTCGGAATTGTGTACACACGATCGGAATTTCCGACAACAAAATCTGATCCAGATCTCAAATTTTGTGTCATGGAAATTCCGATGGAAAATACAACACACGATCAGAATTTCCGCCAACAAGCTCCCATCGAACATTTTCTGTCGGAAAATCCGACCGTGTGTACGGGGCATAAGTATGCTATCCCATAGGGAGCTTTTGGTCTCCACCAATACTACAACTGCCGCCATTTTATTTACCAGGTCTCTGCTTTCAGAAAATATATTGTTTGGGAGTTTTAAATAATCTTTAGGCATAAATTGATTATTTTAACATGTGTGCAAAAAAAAAAAATTTTTAAAAATGCAAAACCAGCCCTGGCAGCAAAAGTAATAAAGTGAATTGATGCTTTGCCAAAGAAGCATATACTGTACTTACCTTCTTTTCACTCCTCCAGCGCTCTGATTAGCCACTGGAAGTGAACAGAAAGCTCTTCATAAGTTACAGGCCACATCAGTAGAAGCTTGCACATGGGTATGTTCTCCCTTCATTGGCTAGTGCTGTATGGGGTACTTTTATCAGCTCCTGCCGCTGAATGGGGCAGTGGTGGAGGGAGTGAAGGGTGACGATATGCTGTTTAAGGCCAGGTTCACATATGTGCGCACGCGGTTCCCAGCATGGGGTCTGGTTTGTTCCTATTCACCGGTTCAGGTGTGAATGAGGTGCAAATTTTTGCCTGAATTTGCACCTGAACCAGACCCAAACACGCACAGGACCCTTTTGGAATGTGGACCGTGGCTGCCCCAGACCTGTATGAGCTGGCTCCATTGAGAGCCGGTCACACTCACATGTCATACAAATTGGATGTGGGGAAACCTGCATACATTTTGGACATACAGTATGTGAGCCCGGCCTCAGACTTTGGAGAATAAAGCCAACTTTTTTCTTTGCCTTGAACGGGCAAAGCACACCTTTGTGCTTTAAACCAAACTGATTGAACTTTATGACTTTGACAAATGCTTTCAGTTGTGTCATGTTTAGATGTGATAGAAATTGTACTACTAGCTGATAATTAAATGCAGGAAAAAAACAGAAAATTGTATCAAATGCTTACTGTAATTTTCCTTTCCTGACACCAATTCATATATTAAAGGGGAATTGGGACTTTAAATGAAGCACCCTAAGGTGCCTCCATCCCGGTACTATATGCAGAAAAAAGAGGGGAGTTGGGACTTTAAATCAAGCAATGGAATAGTGGAGGTGAATAACAATAAAAATTGTTTATTGGATGACAAAAGTCTAGAGACATAAAAGCGTAGTTCATTTCAATACATACAAGAAAACGTGCACAAAGGCTAAGCATGGTAAATGGAGAAATACATGCATAACAACACATGATCAAAGTGCTAGAGGTATATAAAAAATGGCGTGCACGTGCCAATGATAACATGCCCAGGCACCAGCATATGCATCCACATGGTGTATATGTGTCCACCAAATGATATAAAAACATCCTAAAATGTAATAGTAGTAAAAATATACTAGTAGTAAATAGATATCTATCAGTCCATATGGGGTGTAACTATGGCATTGATTAAAGCTCTACGCGTTTCGTGGGTATTCCCACTCGTCAGGAGCAGATGCGACAGACATTCCTATGGAATATAAATTTAAAAAAGATTTGTAGAACCATACTTCTAAAGATGAAAAACTCTCAAAAATTATTATATGAATGTAGATGGTATACCAACAACACTCACCAACCCGGACATAAAATGCAACGCGGGGTAGCCAGCACAGGGCCGGTCGAGAACACAACCTCGCCACGGGAGCTGAGGCGGCATAGCACAGGGATGCAACATTAGATAATCCAAGAGCGTGCAAGATGAAAGTAAGAGCTCCATAGGCAGAGGGAGTGGTGTATGCTATCGTGAAGCGAGAGTATCTGGGAACAAAATGTTGGGTATTTGTATAAATATGATATTGATGATAACGTATTGTATGTATTAGTAGTGATACTTGTGAATGAACCCAGTGCAACACTACCAAGGAAGGTGACAAGTGGCACCGATGGTGCCAAAGAATGTGCCAGTGTGTGTATAGGATAATAGGTAGATCCAAAAAGGTGTAGAGACCTGTAAAGATATCAGGTGAGAAAAATAAACGAGTGGTAAACTAAAAAGCTGATCCACCAAGGAAATAAGAAAAAGAACAAGGAAAAGAGGTCTAAGCCAGGAAAAGGACCTACCCCGATGCTGCAACAAGGCACAAACAGCAGATCGATGTAGCTGGTGTGCAGTAACCCCCAGAGGGAGACCGGTCCCGGGACAGCTCACCCCACTGGGGAATGTGGGTATATGCCGCCAACGCCACGCCGGTGAACCAATGGAGGAGAGGGGATCACACCTGAACCGAGCATCCATTCAGCAACAGGTGCGAAAATTCCCCCATGCAGAGACACAGGTTGGTAAGGCCGCGCGCCGGCGCGCTGACGTCAAAACTGACGTTGCACGTACAGCGCGACTGCCATCACACATAAGGCGTGACAAGTGTGGCGCCGATGCGCAAAGGGGTACCCACCCAGTCCTCCCAAACATGCTGGGTGTAAAGGGAGGAGAGGGGGGGTCCGCTAAGCGCATCGCAGCTCCCGCGACAAAGAGAGACCCCAGCCAAACCCAAGTGCCGGCCAATCCACGCATGGCAGATGTCTGATCAGGCAGAGGGAGTGCGCTGGACATCTGGATGGAAACAATCCATGTGGGTACATTAAGCTGGTGCAGGGGACACTGCATATAGAGAATACCATGTACAGAGCATACAAGTATGAATGTAGATAAACAGTATAAATTAATATTGGTAACAGTATAATACACCTTAATGAAGATACCCTATAAATGAGGGAAAGCCTCACACAGGGATGGCAGGGGAGCACTGCCATCCCATTTATTCAACTGCTTCCATCCCGATATATATATATTAAAGGGGAATTGGGACTTTAAATGAAGCACCCTAAGGTGCCTCCATCCCGGTACTATATGCCGGAAAAAGAGGCGAGTTGGGACTTTAAATGAAGCAATGGAATAGTGGAGGTGATTAACAATAAAAATTGTTTATTGGATGACATAAGTCTAGAGACATAAAAGCGATGTTCATTTCAATACATACATGAAAACGTGAACAAAGGCTAAGCATGGTAAATGGAGAAATACATGCATAACAACACATGATCAAAGTGCTAGATGTATATAAAAAATGACATGCACGTGCCAATGATAACATGCCCAGGCACCAGCATATGCATCCACATGGTGTATATGTGTCCACCAAATGATATAAAAGCATCCTAAAATGTAATAGTAGTAAAAATATACTAATAGTGAATAGATATCTATCAGTCCGTATGGGGTGTAACTGTGGCATCGAGTAAAGCTCTACGCGTTTTGTGGGTATTCCCACTCGTCAGGAGCAGATGCGACAGACATTCCTATGGAATATAAATATAAAAAAGATTTGTAGAACCATACTTCTAAAGATAAAAAACTCTCAAAAATTATTATATGTATGTAGATGGTATACCAACAACACTCACCAACCCGGACATAAAATGCAATGCGGGGTAGCCAGCACAGGACCGGTCGAGAACACAACCTCGCCACGGGAGCTGAGGCGGCATAGCACAGGTATGCAACATCAAACAGTCCAAGAGCGTGCAAGATGAAAGTAAGAGCTCCATAGGCAGAGGGAGTGGTGTATGCTATCGTGAAGAGAGTGTTCTCGACCTGCCCTGTGCCGGCTACCTCGCGTTGCATTTTATGTCTGGGTTGGTGAGTGTTGTTGGTATACCATCTACATACATATAATAATTTTTGAGAGTTTTTCATCTTTAGAAGTATGGTTCTACAAATCTTTTTTTATATTTATATTCCATAGGAATGTCTGTCACATCTGCTCCTGACGAGTGGGAATACCCACGAAACGCGTAGAGCTTTAATCGATGCCACAGTTACACCCCATATGGACTGATAGATATCTATTTGCTACTAGTATATTTTTACTACTATTATATTTTAGGATGTTTTTATATCATTTGGTGGACACATATACACCATGTGGATGCATATGCTGGTGCCTGGGCATGTTATCATTGGCACGTGCATGTCATTTTTTATATACATCTAGCACTTTGATCATGTGTTGTTATGCATGTATTTCTCCATTTACCATGCTTAGCCTTTGTGCACGTTTTCTTGTATGTATTGAAATGAACTACGCTTTTATGTCTCTAGACTTATGTCATCCAATAAACAATTTTTATTGTTATTCACCTCCACTATTCCATTGCTTGATTTAAAGTCCCAACTCCCCTCTTTTGTCTGACACCAATTCATGGCAGCATACATATGATATAGCTCCGCCTCTATCTCCACCCACAGGACCACTTTAAATCTATAAAAGGAAGTAAAGGGAAACCCGTCCCATTCTCCGTAAAATTAACAAGATCAAAAGTGAGGGTCCAAATGCTACTATAGATATGGATCAGGAAAGGAAAATTGTGGTATTTGATACAATTTTAATTTTTCCTGACGCCAACATGGCAGCATACATATGATAGCTAACAAGCTAAACAGGAAGGGATATAATGCACAATCAAATTTAATTACAATGGATATGTAAGCCTGAACCATCATTTAGCCGAAGTCCACTAACTTACAAGCCCCCGTCTCTTTCTTGTAGCACCTGAAGTAGGTGCGCTGTAATAACCAGCCTGCTGCTTTGCAGATGGTCTCCAAAGACATCTTGCATGCACTGCCCAAAATGTTGAGACATAGACATAGGGAGGGTCTCCATTTACGTCCTTTTATAGAATTAAACTGGTCCTGTGGGGGAAGATAGGGGCAGCGCTATATCATATGGATGTTGGCATCAGAAAATACTTTTTAGGACAGCCTCAATTAGTCAATTTGTAATTATTTTTAGGTCAATACATTTCGGAATGGTTGGCAGCCCTACCTGCTAATTATATTTCCTTGAAGCCCATTAGCTGCGGATTCTTGTATTTGACAGTTCAGTATAAGTCAAGATTTTAGATCAAAACTGCAAAATGAATTGTGATGGAAAAGATTAATGAATGATAAGGTGCTTTCATGTATTTCCCTGGAGTCCATCTTTAATTAGCTTGCCTTTTTTTTAACAAATTGTCTGTAACTCTCTGGCTTGTATTGTGTTGGAGTTTTGGACTTGCAAGGCTTACATCTTCATTTTATGACAGACTTCTATTCACCATCTTGTTACAGAGACATTCAGAAACACTTTGGGAGTTATTTAATAAAGGCAAATCCACTTTGCACTACAAGTGCAAAGTGCCCTTGAAATTGCACTGAAAGTGCACTTGGAAGTGCAGTCGCTGTAGATCCGAGGGGGACATGCAAGGAAAATAAAAAACAGCATTTTAGCTTGCCACGATTGAATATTAAAATCAGCAGAGCTTCCCCTAATTTCAGATTTACCCCTCAGATTTACAGCAACTGCACTTCCAAGTGCACTTTCAGTGCAATTTCAAGTGCACTTTGCACTTGTAGTTTGCACTTGTAGTGCAAAGTGGATTTGCCTTTCGTAAACAAACCCCCTTTGTCTTCAACACAGTTTATTCAAACATCATATACTCTGCTAGCCTGCAACACTATAAGGTTGATTTACTAAAACTGTACAGTGCAAAATCTGGTGCAGCTCTGCAAAGAAACCAATCACCTTCCAGGTTTTATTGTCAAAGCTTAACCCTTTCATGACTAAGCCTATTTTTGACATTTGGTGTTTACAAGTTAAAATCCGTATTTTTTTCTAGAAAATTACTTAGAGCCCCCAAACATTATATATATTTTTTTAGCAGAGAATCTAGAGAATAAAATGGTGTTTTTTGCAATATTTTTTATCACACGGTATTGATCCAGCGGTGTTTTAAACGCAACTTTTTGGGAAAAGGGACACTTTCATGAATTTAAAAAAAATCAAACAGTAAAGTTAGCCCAATGTTTTTGTATAATGTGAAAGATGATGATATGCCGAGTAAATAGATACCAAACATGTTACGCTTTATAATTGTACGCACTCGTGGAATGGCGACAAACTACGGTACCTAAAAATCTCCATAGGCGACGCTTTAAATTTTTTTTGCGGTTACCAGGTTAGAGTTACAGAGGAGGTCTAGTGATAGAATTATTGCTCTTGCTCTGACGATCGCGGCGATACCTCACATGTGTGATTTGAACACCATTTACATATGCGGGCGCGACTTCCGTATGCGTTTAAGTCGAGTAAACGGGAAGTGACGTCATGACATCGCTTCCGTGTTGACAATTAGAAGTCTGGAACGAAGCCGAACAGCTTCGTTCCAGACTGTCAGCAGCCGCCGGAGGCGGCGGATCATCGATCGGGCCTCCCGGTGGATCAGGAGGCCTGGTAAGAGCGGCGGGAGGGGGGGACATCCCCTCCCGCTTCTCCGGTATAACAGCCGAGCGGCTTTTAGCCGCATCGGTTGTTATACATTGATAGCCGATCGCCGGCTCTACAAAATGGTACCGGGATGATGATTGCAGCTGCAGGCATCATCCCGGTATAACCCCGGAAAGCCGAGTACACACATCTGCGTACGCTCGGCGGGAAGGGGCTAATTGAACAAGCTGAAGTTAGAAGATTGGCTACAATGCACCGCTGCACCAGATTTTGCACTCTTCAGTTTTAGTAAATCAACCCCTATGGGTGGATTTTCTAAAGTCAAACAGACAATGCACTTTGCAATTACAATTGCTTCAGGACTTAGTAAATGAGATGAAGCTTTACTTTGCAAAGAATTTCCAATCACATGCAAAGAAGATAAAAAGAACAGCAATTTTGCTTGTACATGATTGGATGATGGAAGTCAGCAGAGCTTTACTTCATTTATTAAGCTCTAGATAGAAACACAAAAGAAGAGAGCGCAAAGCCGCCCTAGTGTAACTCGGCTTTAATATTGTAACAATACTACAATGATCAAACTCACATTGTGTGAAGATTCATACAGCATAAGGATCCAACCATGGTCGCACTCCTATATACCACCTCAAAATCCCGACAGGGGAGGGGGGAGCCGTGGATGCTCAACCTAGCTGCCCGTATCCTGGCAGCACCTCCAAGGCTGTCCACCACCACCACGCTCAGCGTGCAGATCCTAACGCGCATGCGCCCGGTCCAGGCGGCTCTGCGCTCTGAGGGAACACAAACCCACACGAGCAGGATACAGGGGGGGAAAAGAGTGTGCACGTTGCCATGACAATGCGTTTCAGAGTCGTGGCCTCCTTCCTCAGATCACGCTCGCTCAATGGTAACTTGCCAATTTATAGGGGAAGATACGCTCACGATGATACCTCCCCTGTCTCGGATCCTAAAAGAACACAGGGGTAGGAGAGGCTTACTTGTAGGCATTGGTTACAATGTTGGGACCGTAGTAGCTAAACTGATCGAACATCATAAAAAATTCTTTGACAGGTGGTAATAAAAACAGTTAAACTATTATAAAGATGTATCTGCTCCCAGTGAATACTAATATATAAAACAATTATAATTTGAATATGCTTAATTAAGTGATTGATCATGAGACAGAGGGCATACTGCTTCGATCACTGAAATGACCTCCGTTATTACACATTTTCACTAATAGTCCATTTTAAACAAAGCGGAACTCTATATATATAAAAAATATGTATATGTAAAATATATATTTTTTTTACTCTCTTATAAAATACATATTCATATTTCATATGAAGATATATAGAAAAATAAAATTTAAATATAACAGAGGGGGGGGGGAAATAATCTATGATTAGGAACAACCCATTGTGATAATGAACAACTTGCATATCTATATCTCTCTCTGTATAAGAGATATATCAGATGGAGGCAAAATTGCAGCAGCACCCTCAGACTTGTCTATTTGTCATCAATAGCCAGCTGAAGGGCTATTCTAAATTGTTGATCAGCTCACCTGCTATTTTTTTCTTTTTTTGTGTGTGCATTTTTTATTAAGCTCTGCAGCAACTGCACTTGCAAAGACCACAGCATGTTTGCCTTTAGTAAATCCACCCCACTGCCACTTCCAATACTTTTGAATTTTTGACCGTTTTGTGCTTCATAATTTACATATCATATGTCAGATATATCTGGAACTAGACCAAGACCCCTTTCACACTGGAGCGTTTTGCAGGCACTATAGCGTTAAAAATAGCGCCTGCAAACCGCCCCAAAACAACTGTTCTATTCACTCCAGTGTGAAAGCCCGAGGGTTTTCACACTGGAGCGGTGCACAGGCAGGGCATCAGAAAAAGTCCTGCCAGCAGCTTCTTTGGAGCGGTGAAGGAGCGGTGAACTCACCGCTTTTCCACCGCTGCTCCCCATTGAAATCAATGGGGCAGCACTGCGATACCGCCGTTTTTCGGGCGGATTTAACCCCTTTTCTGCCGCTAGTGGGGGGTTAAAACCACCCCGCTAGCGGCCGAATGGTGCCGCTAAAATGACGGTAAAGCGGTGCCTCTAACGCCGGTGGCAGCACAGTGTGAAAGGGGTCTTAAGCTGGACATACATTGGTAGAATTTTTTTTTTTTGGTTTAAGAACATTTGTTCTATTTTTAAATTGTTGGTGGGGTCAAACTGACATTTGTTTTTTACGGTAGTAGCAGGATGGAAAATTTTTCTCGAACGAACAAATTTCTAACAGTAAATGTGGTTTCCATTATGTAAAGTCCATTCATTCCAAAATCAAATGTTAAAAGCAAGTAGTTCCAAACAACATTCTCCAAGTCATTGAATATACTTTCAAGACTGTAGAATAGGTCTTCTTTACTTAAAATTGCAGTCATCGGAAGATTAAAGCCCATCTCCGGGGAAAGGAACAATCCTCCTTTGCAATGGGGCTGCCCCTGCACTGCAAGGATTAAATGTTCATTTGGGTCTGGGGAACTTACCTGATCCTCTGCTCCCCCTGGCAGCCGGGGCTCTGCACTACTCCAGTGGTGGACTGCCTCTCAGAGTCCTTAAAGCGGGGTTCCACCCAAATTTTGAACAATATCTGTATGTATTCTCTTCCTTGCCTAGATGCTGACATGCTGTTTAAAAAAATTTAAATCGCCGTAATTACCTTTTATTTTTCTATTCTTCTTTGCACTTCCTGGTTCTCCTCCCATGGGAGTAGGCGTGTTTCTAGCCTCTCCCAGACTCCTGGGAGCTAGTCTCAGGCTTCCCAGGATGCCACTGAGCATGTGCGGGAACGAGCGGTGAATGCTGGGAGCACAGCATTCACCACATCCAGGAAATAAATGCTTGTGGGCTTCAAATGCCCACAATGAAGATGGAAACCGCCTGCAGTGAATAATATAAGTTATTCTTTTCGACAAAATCTGACACAGGCGGACATATTACACACAATATGTGAGTATGTAATGCTGAGAAGAAAAGTTTGTGAATGAACTAAAAAAAAAAAAAAACGATAGATAGGTGGACCCCCGCTTTAAGTCCAATGCAGGGCTATGGGCTCTATATTGGACTTGATGATATCAGGGGACCTGCGACCGCCGGGGCATAGGGGAGAGGAGGCTGTGGGGACTGGAATTAAAGCCTGGAGGATCGGGTAAGTAAAAGCACTTCTTGTGGTTTCCTGGAACCTAATTGAGCATTTAACCCTTGCAGTGCAGAAACAGCCCCAGTGCAAGGGAATATTTTTGTTTCCCCCGGAGTTTACCTTTAAACTTATAGTATCTGAACTAATTAACGTGCTCCCTATTAGTCATCTGGGCCTGCTCAGTTTGTGATATAAGTCCTTAATTATGCTAATTTAGCTGCCTTAAAATCCCATGTATCGGCCGTAGAAGGTCAGAACAATCTCCTCTTTCTAAAGCCTCGTAGACACGGTACAAAAATCAGAAGGGGTTTGTCATTTGACAGACGGTTGTCCGAAGTTCTTACCATTAGTACTCTCCTTTCAACAATTGCTTTTCAATTTTTGGCCAACAAATGTTGGATGACAGGGTAGTAAATATTTGTCAAACGACAGCTCCACGTCAGATTTTCGGATGGTCAGTACACAAATCCGCCACACAAAAGTCGAAAGTACAAACACGCATGCTCAGAACCAATGCTCACCAAAGCAAGTAATTAGCAGAAGGGGTCCAAAGGGTGGCGCACAAGCAGTGGCGGTGCGTCCATAAGGGCGCCGCCCCCTCTCTCTTGCCACCCCCCCCCCCCTTTCACCATTAGATAGATTCGTGCATTGCATGAATTTATCTATGGCCGCCGCTGCCACCCCCTATTCAGGCGCCCAGCCCCTTTTTGGTTGCAGGGTGCCTGAATTACAGCGGAGGGGGTGATTTTGAAGCACCTGATTAGAGCCATGGGCTCTAATAGGCGTCAAAACAGGTGACCTGCGAGCACCATGCTGGGCGCTCGCAGGTCACTCAGCTGTCTGTTAGAAAAGCGAATGAATATTTGCTTTCCTAACACTAAACCGCCTCTCCGCCAATTAGGTGCTCGG
Source organism: Aquarana catesbeiana (assembly GCF_042186555.1). Lineage (NCBI taxonomy): Eukaryota > Metazoa > Chordata > Amphibia > Anura > Ranidae > Aquarana > Aquarana catesbeiana. The sequence continues at coordinate 66,279,131 of NC_133332.1, forward strand.
ATCTGTTACCGGTCACCTGATTGGCTGAAACCACAGGCGCTGTGATTGGACGCCAGGTGTCCAATCATAGCAGAGGACGGGAAGAGAAGACGGGAGAAGACATCGAGGAGCTGTCCCACTGAGACAGGTAAGTGCAGACAGGGGGCCGGTGGGGGGCATACTGGCAGCATTTGATATGGCACAGTGGCTGCGTTTGATGGGGCACAGTGGGAGCAATTGATGGGCACAGTGGCAGCAATTGATGGGCACAGTGGCGGCAATTAATGGGCACAGTGGGAGCAATTGATGGGCACAGTGGCGGCAATTGATGGGCACAGTGGCTGTGTTTGATGACACAGTGGCTGCGTTTGATGGCACAGTGGCAGCAATTGATGGGCATAGTGGCTGCATTTTATGGGGCACAGTGGCTGCATTTGATGGCACAGTGGTGGCAATTGATGGGCACAGTGGTGGCAATTGATGGGCACAGTGGCTGCGTTTGATGGCACAGTGGCTGCGCTTGATGGCACAATGGCTGCGTTTGATGGGCACAGTGGCAGCAATTTATGGGACACAGTGGCTGCATTTTATGGGGCACAGTGGCTGCATTTGATGGCACCATGGCTGTGTTTGATGGCACAGTGGCGGTAATTGATGGGCATAGTGGCGGTAATTGATGGGCACAGTGGTTGCATTTGATGGGCACAGTGGCGGCAATTGATGGGCACAGTGGCTGCGTTTGATGGGCACAGTGGCTGTGTTTGATGGCAGTGTCTGCGTTTGATGGCACAGTGGCCGCAATTGATTGGCACAGTGGCTGCGATTAATGGCACAGTGGCTGCGATTGATGGTACAATAAGGCTGCAATTGATGGGTTTTTTTTCAGAATTTTTCAGTTTTTTTGTGCCCCTCAAAACATTTTGAGCACCAGCCGCCACTGCGCTCAAGAACTGAAATTCCTCATAGTACGTCACTACGTTCATGTTTGTGGCACGATAATTGTGTACCGTTAGTATGCAAAACAAGATCCTGGCACACGCCCTTTTGACAAAAATCAGATGCTCGGTTGTCCAACAATCGTACCGTAGTGAGGCTTTATTGTCCTCACACGTGTATTGAAATAAAGCCTTTGCACTTGGTGACAGGACGCCTGTGGGGTTTATTTACTAAAGGCAAATGTACTACTCACATTGCAAGGGATCTTGCAATTTTGCAAGGGAATGTTCCCTAGAGCTTGGTGAATGAGGTGAAGCTCTGCTGACTTCCATCATCCAATGGTGTGCACGTAAAAAAATTTTTTTTTGTTTTTTTTCCTTGCATGTGATTTGGGTAGTCTTTGCAAAGTGAAATTTCACCACATTCACTAAGCTCTGGGGAAATTCATTTTCAAAGTAAACAGCCTGCTTGCCTTAATAAATCAACCCCTTTTTTCAAATGAGGGTTGGTTTGAAATCGTCCCGTCAGTAGCTGTCAGTGAAGTACTGCGAATAGTTTGCTGTCCTGTCAGTGACTTCTCGACCATGGGAAAGTTAGCGTGGATGAAGTTTGCAAGCAATCTCTAGCAGAGGGAAAGTCAGACATCAGCTGCTCCGGCACATCTTCGTGCGAATTCCTCTCCGCTCCCACTAGGGCATTGTGCAGTCAGTGGCACTGTGTGTGTGCGTTGCATGTCTAGAGCCCTGTGGTACAGTCTGGCACATGTGTGACTGGCCTTTCCATCTGCTCCTCGCTGCACGCAGTCAGGAAGCGGCCATCGCTCTCTGCATGACAGAACTGCAGTCCTCCAGTCATAGATGTACTCTTTTATTATGTATAGGACGTTTCAGGACCCCATCTGCTTCTACTGCCCTTCTACTGTCTACAATGTGACAGACAGCTTATATCAATCACTGCAATACAGTGATAAAAGCAATAGTGGCAAGCGTACAACAAATTCTTATATAAACATATAGAAATGTTTTTATTATATACTGCACCATACCTTACCAATTTTCTGAGATGAGAGAGAGGGGCATCTTTTACCAAAAAGCGTGCAGACTAAAGCCCCGTACACTCGGATTTTCCGACAGAAAATGTTGGATGTCAGACTGTTAGCAGAAAATCCGACCGTGTGTATGCTCCATCGGACAATTGTTGTCGGACTTTCCGCCAACAAATGTTGGCTAGCATGTCTTCAAATTTTCCGCCAACAAATGTCTGTTGTCGGATTTTCCGAGCGTGTGTACACAAGTCCAAAGTATAAACGCATGCTCGGAAGCAGAATCGGTCGGTCTTGTAAACTAGCGTTCGTAATGGAGAATTAACATTCGTGATGTGGCAAATTATGAAAGCTCAAAATGCAGAAATGCAGCGCACATTCTCTTCTTCTTTAATGGGATAATAATGAAGCTGCTTTGCTGGTGATATTGATGGATTTATTGCAAACAAATTTTCAAAGGCTTTTTTTTTCTAGTGATATCAAGAATAATATTATTATGCTTTTTTTTAAATTATTTGTGCAAGTTACCACAACACCATTATCCCGTAGTTTTTAAGAACAAAGATACAACTATGTTGGTGTCCCTTGTCAATTTTACATTATATTTTTTTAAATGTAACTGCCTACTCCCAAACTGTCATTTGAAGTAAAACACATAGCCAAGTATTATTCTACACAGTTTTTTTATTGTGCATTAAAAAAAGAAAACAAATAAAATTAGACACTCTGCTATTAGAACTTAACCAAAAAGTGCATTCTATGCATCCAAAATTATATAGAAAATATACCAAATCAAATCATTATTCAACCAACAAAAATAATATCAAAGCAATAACTCCAAGGCCAATAATAAATAACACGTTATCTCCTCTGATTCCGAAACATGGCTGGTTGACGAACGGCCGTTCAGAAACGAACTGAAAAGCACGAAATGAAAACGCGAAAAGAAAAGCACAAATCAACACTCACCAAACTTCTACTAACACGAAATTAGCAGAAGGAGCCCAAAGGGTGGCGCTAAAGAGCTGAAGAACCACGTAGTGCGTCTAGTACGTCACTACGTTCGTAATTGTTGGCCAACATTTGTGTGACCGTGTGTATGCAAAACAAGTTTGGGCCAACACCCTTCGGACAAAATTCCACGGTTTTGTTGTCGGAAAGTTCGATCGTGTGTACGAGGCAGAAGAATACGTCACTACCATGTCTCCTTGTAGAGGGTGCTTACTGTTTGCAGAGGTCAATAGGGGCACAACTTCTCCTTTAAGCCCTGGTTCACACTGGTGCGATTTGACATCTCAAATCACATGTCAAATTGGCGGCAATTGCTGGCAATGGCACCGTCCTAATCGGTGCGACGCCACACCGATTTCAAAAAGTAGTTTCTGTACTACTTTTTGCGATTTCAGCTTGCAATTTCCATTGACATTTGTGCAGAAATCCGCACAGATGTCTGTGAAATCGGGACTGACACACGGGAGTGAAATTGTGCGAGTTTAGCTGAACTCGCACGGCTTCATTGCCGCAGCTCAGTGTGAACCTGGGCTAAATGTTATATATAAGAGTAATCTGCAGTTACAAAAATACAGGATTCTTCTCCTTATTCACTTCTGAATAACAAGGCTGAACTCCAGCTAACACTTTTTTAGGCAGTTACTGCAACAGCGGTTATCTTTTTGGGATAAAGGTTTTACATAAATTAATAAAAGCTGATCATTTATAAGCACCCCCATCAATGTTCAATGGTTTGTCCCAGCCATCTAACTGCTAGTTTTGTTGGATGGCTTGGTCTGTTAAAGGAAGTTGAAAAGTAACAGAATTACTAGCCGGATAACCAGGTAAAAATAAAGGAAATGCTAAAAAAAAAAAAAAAAAAAAAAAAAAAAATGCAATATATGCTGCAATATATTACATTTTTGTTTTTGGGTTTAATGCAGCTTTAAAGTGGTTGTAAACCCTTTACAACCACTTTTTACTACAGGCAATCCTATAATAGGGCTTACCTGTAGCTACCATGGATATCTCCTAAACCAGTTTAGGAGATATCCCCTGTATCAGCATGTGCTGACGTCATCGGCACATGTGCGCTGAAGCAACGGCACATTGCCATTGCACATGCCATTGCTTCAGATGACGTGCTGCTACCGCTGGCTCCTACGCATGCGTGGGAGTGACGTCATCGCGGCTCCGACTAATCACAGCGCTGGAGCCCACGATACCCGGAAATAACTCCGGGAGACATTTCACTAGCCAAAGCGGTGTGCCGGGACTGCTGCAGGGGCATCGATCTAAGGTAAGTATATTATATCATAATGGGCTAGTATGGTAAGTGTCGTTTATGTGCAATTTTTTAAACTGGTGATGGGGTCTCTTTAACCACTTGCAGTCCGCTCCATAGCAGATTTACTGCGACAGGGAGGCTCTTCTGTGCAGAATCACGTATATATGCGTTATTCTGCACTTCCGCCTAGGGGGGGGCGCATGCTCGCTGCCTGTGGTCTGTGTTTCATCACATTAGGCGACCCATCAGATTTTGTAACGGAAGTGACGTTCCGTCGTGGCCATCTTGCTACACCCCGCACTTGTCCACAGTAAGGATACAGTGAGAAGGCGGCAAGCGGACATCTTGTTACACCCACCGGAGTCTTGCATTTCACATTTATTTTTAACAGTAAACTCATTTTATATAGTGAAATTCAGTATTTTGAAATCCGTCTGACTGTTTTGATGTTGAATTTTCAAAGCAGTGGTCTTCTGTCAGATTAGCAAACCTGTGAGATCAGCAAACTACTTGCCACTGCTTTTAAAATTCAATATCCAAATTGTCAGACGCATTTAAAAATGCTGTATTTCACTATATTATTATTATTATTATCATTATTATTCAGGATTTATATAGCGCCAACAGTTTACGCAGCGCTTTACAATATAAAAAGGAGACAATACAGTTATAATACAATAAAAGAGGGCCCTGCTCAGAAGAGCTTACAATCTAATAGATATAAGCTCAGTTTACTGTTAAAAATAAGTGTGAAATGCAAAACTTCAGTGGGTGTAACAAGATGTCCGGTTTACTGCTGACGCACGGGCGCTGTAAGTGTGAAAGTGCCCTATAGATGCTTTAACGTTCAGGTAAACCAATCGATATACCCTTATTGGGATTTTTTAACCAAAACTATGTAGCAGAATACATATTGGCCTAAATTTATGAAGAAATTTGATTTTTTTTATTGAATATGTTTATTGCAGAACGTAAAAAAAAAATATATATATATATATATATATATATATATATATATATATATATATATATATATTTTTTTTTTTTTTTTTTTCAAAATTGTCTGGCTTTTTTTGTTTATAGCGCAAAAAATTAAAAACGCAGAGGCGATCAAATGCCAGCAAAAGAAAGCTCTATTTGTGGGGAAAAAAATTGCATAAATGTTATGTACAGCATTGCATGTCCATGCCATTGTCAGTTAAAGTAATGCAGTGCCGTATTGCAAAAAGGGGGGTAAAACTTCCGGAGGTCAAGTGGTTAAGTGTAAAGGTTGGATTTAGGGGTTAAGTTAAAGTTTGGAGTTACTTTTTTGGATTTGGTTATTTTTTTCACTAGTGATAAGTTTGTACAGAAAGAGAACTACAGGGGATAGAAAAATTCCCCAGATTTCTCACTTGAGTTGATTGATAAAGTCTGCATGCAAAGCACATAGTAGTAATATGATGCATGCAGGTGTGAAAAATGCTGTAAATTAAGAATGCTTTTAGAAATAGAAATAGAAGTGTTAATAGTTTATTTTTTATCAGTAAACAAAATGGAAAGTAAATAAATAGAAGAGAAATCCAAATCAAATCAATATTTGGTGTGACCACCCTTTGCCTTCACAACAGCTTCAATTCTTCTAGGTACACTTGCACGGTTTTTGAAGGAACTCGGCAGGTGGGTTATTTCCAACATCTTGGAGAACTAACCACAGATTTTCTGTAGATGTAGGCTACCTCAAATCTTTCTATCTCCTCATGTAATCCCAGACGGACTCGATTATGTTGAGATCGGGGCTCTGTGGGGACCAAACCATCACTTCCAGGGCTCCTTGTTCTTCTTTACACTGAAGATAATTCTTAATGACATTGGCTGTATGTTTGGGGTCGTTGTCCTGCTGCAGAATAAATTTGGTGCCAATCACACTCCACCCAGATGGTATGGCATGATAGATAAGTATCTGCCTGTATTTCTCAGCATTGAGGACACCATTGATGACCAAATCTCCAACATTTGCAGAAATGCAGCCCCATACTTGCGAGGATCCTCCACCAGGCTTCACTGTTGCCTGCAGACATTCATTATTGTACCGCTCTCCAGTCCTTCGGTGAACAAACTGCCTCCTTCTACAGCCAAATATTTAAAATTTTGACTCATTAGTCCAGAGCAGCTGCACCCCAGTTCCTATGCTGTCTTGCATAATTGAGTCGGTTAGCCTCGTTTCCATATTTCGAAGGTATGGCTTTTTGGCCGCAATTCTTACATGAAGACCACTTCTGGTCAGACTTCTCCAAAACAGTAGATGAGTATACCTGGGTCCCACTAGTTTCCACCAGTTCTATGTTGATGGCACTGCTTGATATCTTCCATTGTTGAAGGGAGGTAAGCATGATGTGTCTTTCATCTGCTGCATGAAGGCTGGCTGACGTATCTACAGTCCTCAGCGGTGCCCATGTCTTTGTGCTTCTTCAGAAGAGCTTGAACAGCAAATCCTGAAACCCCAGTCTGCTTTGACATCTTTGCCTGGGAGAGACTTTGCTGATGCAGTATAATTACCTTGTGTCTTGTTCCTGTGCTCAGTCTTGCCATGGTGTATAACCTGTGACATGAAACTGTCTTCCATAACCTCCCCTTAGTAGAGTAGCAGAGTTTGGCTGTTCCTTCAGCTTAATGCCTTCTACACAACTGTTTCTGTTTCAGTTAATGTTTGTGTTTCAATCTACATATGAAATTGATGATCATTAGCACCTGCTTGGTATAATTGATTGAAGCCAAAGGGTAGTCAGACCAAATATTGAATTGATTTAGATTTTTACTCTCTTTGCTAAATTAGCATTTTCTAAATTGATAAAAATATACAATTAAAATACAAATTGTTAACAGCATTCTTACTTTACAGAATTTCTTCATACCTGCCTAAAATGTTTGCACAGTAATATAAATATATATAAATAAATAAATATATATATATATATATATATATATATATATATATATATATATATATATATATATATATATATATATATATATATATATATATATATATATATATATATATATATTGCTATAGTATATTGCTATTGCTAAGTATTGGGACGCCTGACTTTACACGCACATGAACTTTAATGGACATTCCGACAACAAAATCCTAGGATTTTTTCCGACGGATGTTGGCTCAAACTTGTCTTGCATACACACGGTCACACAAAGTTGTCGGAAAATCCGATCGTTCTAAACGCGGTGACGTAAAACACGTACGTCGGGACTATAAACGGTGCAGTGGCCAATAGCTTTCATCTCTTTATTTATTCTGAGCATGCGCGGCACTTTGTCCGTCGGATTTGTGTACACACGATCGGAATTTCCGACAACGGATTTTGTTGTCGGAAAATTTTATATCCTGCTCTCAAACTTTGTGTGTCAGAAAATCCGATGGAAAATGTGTGATGGAGCATACACACGGTAGGAATTTCCGACAACAAGGTCCTATCACACATTTTCCGGTCGGAAAATCCGACCGTGTGTACAGGGCATAAGTCTGTAAGGTTCAATATTGAGTTGCCCACCCTTTGCACCTTTAACAGCTTTAACTCTTCTGGGAAGGCTGTCCATAAGGTTTAAGGAGTGAGTCTATGGGAATGTTTAACCATTCTTCCAGAAGCGCATTTGTGAGGTTAGGCACTGATGTTGGATGAGAAAGCCTGACTCCAATTCATCCCAAAGGTGTTCTATCGGGATGAGGTCAGGACTCTGTCCAGGCCAGTCAAGTTCCTCCACCCCAAACTCGCTCATCCATATCTTTATGGACCTTGCTTTGTGCACTGGTGCGCAGTCATGTTGGAACAGGAAGGGGCCATCCCCAAACTGTTAGCACAAAGTTGGGAGCATGAAATTGTCCAAAATGTCTTGGTATGCTGATGCCTTAAGAGTTCCCAACCACTGAAAAACAACCCCACACCATAATCCCCCCTCCACCAAATTTTACACTTGGCACAATGCAGTCAGGCAAGTATCATTCTCCTGGCAACTGCCAAACTCAGACATGTCCATCGGACAGAGAAGCGCGATTTGTCACTCCAGAAAACACGTCTCCACTGCCCTAGAGTCCAGTGGTGGCGTGCTTTACACTACTGTATCTGACGCTTTGTATTGCACTTGGTTATGTAAGGCTTGGATGCAGCCGCTGCGCCATGAAAACTCATTCCATGAAGCTTTCTACACACTGTGGTTGTGATGTTCTAAAGGCCACATAAAGTTTGGAGGTCTGTAGCTGTTGACTCTGCAGACAGTTGACGACTTCTGCGCACTGTGCGCTTCAGCATGACCCCGCTCTGTCATTTTACGTGGCCTACCACTTCATGGCTGAGTTGCTGTTGTTTCCAGTTGCTTCCACCTTGTTATTATACCACTAATAGTTGACTGTGGAATATTTAGTAGCAAGGAAATTCCATGCATGGACTTATTGCACAGGTGGCAAGCTATCACGGTACCACGCTTGAATTCACTGAGCTCCTGAGAGCTACCCATTCTTTTACAAATGTTTGTAGAAGTAGTATGCATGCCTAGGGGCTTGATTTTTTACACCTGTGGTCATAGAGAGGTGATTGGAACAGCTGAATCCAATGATTTGGAAGGGTGTCCCAATACGTTTGGCAATATAGTGTGTGTATATATATATATATATATATATATATATATATACACACAGTATATTTTAGAAGGCTGGCCAGAGGCTACCCTGAATTTGTAGGAGGAGTCTGAGGGCTATATATCCCTCCTCCTCCTCTATCTGATCCTTCATCGGCTCACATTCGGGTTCCCACCTGTTCCCCCATACTTTCATTATTTCATTTACATCTATTACATATTCATTCAGCGTATGCCCTCTTTTAGGCATACTGACCAGCTAGGCCAAGGCACACCTCAGGTCTTGGTAGTTAGGGTTATCGCATTTCCAAGTGAAGACTCTGACTCTATATATATATATTTATATATATATTTTATATATATATATATATATATATATATATATATATATATATACATATACACATATGTACTGTATATACAGTATGCTTAACCATGTAGTACAAAGGCTCGGTGGATATGCTAAAGTGCAGTTTTTGAATAGTGCATACATCAGATATTCTGCATGTGATAGATGCAAATCCTTATTGTAGATAACTACAGCCCAATAAATGCTCAGCAAGCTGGTCCTGCCACTACACTTGAAGTCCACTTTCACAGCAGCTTGCATAGCATAGATAGATCTCTTCTCTAATGTACAACAAAAGATTGCCTTGTATTCCTCAATCCATCTCCCCTCACATTTGCTACATTGATATGCAACCACAGAAGTGGGTGCAGCAGAACAGGGCTGGGGCTGCCCCTTTAAAGACTCAGACAGTGCTGTCCTCCCACCATCGAACAGCACCACTTCGACGTGTCGCAACTAGTTGCCTAGTAACTGGCAATGCTACCTGCCCGCTTACAGGAAAAGAAGATGAAGGAGGCGGTGGACTCCAACATGCTGCTCTGGAATAAGGATACGTAAGTACACACTTTACTACAGTCAGTAAGACAATAGATTACAAGCAGGCAGCTTCTGCATTAAAATTCATACTTCATATGAATCCATGCGGCATTTGCCAGCATTCCCAAATAACATATTGCTTTGAGGTTAAAAAAAGGACCATTTTCTTGCCTTGAATGAAAAACAAACTACTGCCCCCAACATCATGTGAGCCAAAGTCTAGGCAGTCTGGATCACATGGTCTGTGCCTACTAGGTGCGTTGTGAAATGATTCACATGATTAGAGACTGCATAGAGTTTATTGTGTCCTCTCTACAAAAGGTGCAGTAAATCATCGTGTAGCACAACTAAACCCAAGGCTGAGCAAATGTGGCTGCTCAGCTTTTCATAAATTAACACGTACTGGTAAGAATTTATACTCTATGCCAGGGGTCTCCAAACTACAGCCCGTTGTCCACATACAGCCCGCTACAAGGTTTTATGTGGCCTGCAGTTAGGGTCAGTAGGGTGTGCGCTGACTAAGGATTAAAGGAGTATTAGATCCAAAAGCAAATATTATGTCATCTACTGTATAATATACATACATTTTATTGCAGCTTACCAATTCTTAGATGTGGTGACTGCATTAATTTTTTTTTTTAGGCTTTCTTTGCTTATTTTATACCTGGTAATCTAGACAGTAGGTTTGCTGTTAAAAGAACAAGCTCTCTTGCAGATGTTGCAATTAGAGGGATGAGACAAACCATTTACCACTGATGCGGGTGCTTGCAATGATCAGCTTTTATTTATTTATTTATGTAAAACCTTTATCACAAAAGAAAGAAAATGTTGCTGTAACTGCTTATAAAGTGTGAGCTGGAGTTTGGCTTCAAATTGTTAGTGTATCCAAATCTGATAGTCCATCTAACGTTCACCTTCCCCCAGACTGACAATGCTGCTGTCCAAAGGTGCCCCTTCTGCTCCTTTATCCAGAGTGGAGACACTCTTAAGCCTCGTACACACGATCGGATTTTCCAAAGACAAAACCTCAGACTTTGTCTGAAGGTGTGTGCCTGGATTTTGTCTTGCATACAAACGACAAGAATTGTCGGACAAAAAACAGGAACGTACTGACGTACTACGTGTACTACGCCTTCTGCTAATTTCATGTTAGTAGAAGTTTGGTGAGTGTTGATTCACGCTTTTCAGTTCGTGCTTTTCAGTTTGTTTCTGAATGGATGTTCGTCAACCAGACATGTTGGCGGAATCAGAGGAGATAACGTGTCAATTATTATTGGCCTTGGAGTTATTGCTTTGACCCAAGTCCAGTCCAGGAACAGGAGGAGTTCTTGGACCAAAAATCGGTTTCTTTATTAATGGTGACCAATTATGTCATATGCCTTTGCTGCGGGAGCTCCAGGAGAATAATCCGGATGATTTTCGGAATTATCTCCGGATGACGGACTCCTGCTTTCACCAACTTTTGGCATTGTTGACCCCCTATATTAAGAAGCAGGACACATGCATGAGGCTTTTATTTTATCTTTTGGTTGAATAATAATGATTTGATTTGTTATATTTTCTATATTTTTGGATGCATAGAATGCACTTTTTTGGTTAAGTTCTATTGGCAGATAACATGTCTAATTTTATTTGTTTTCTTTTTTTAATGCACAATAAAAAATTGTGGAGAAAAATACTTGGCTTGTGTTTTACTTCAAATGACAGTTTTGGAGTAGGCAGTTACATTAAAAAAAAAAAACAACGTAAAATTGACAAGGGACACCAACATAGTTGTATCTTTGATCTTAAAACCACAGGATAATGGTGTTGTGGTAACTTTCCCAAAGAAAAAGAAAAAAAAAAGCATAATAATATTATTCTTGCTATCACTAGAAAAAAAAAGCCTTTGAAAATTCATTTGCAATAATTCCATCAGTATCACCAGCAAAGCAGCTTCATTATTATCTCATTAAAGAAGAAGAGAATTGTGCGCTGCATTTTGAGATCTCATAATTTGCAGAGTCACGAATGTTAATTCTCCATTATGAACGCCAACAATTGTCCGATGGAGCATACAGACGGTCGGATTTTCCGCCAACAGTCTGTCATCGCACATTTCCCGTCAGAAAGTCCAATCGTGTGTACGAGGCTTTAGGCTTCAAGTACACTGGTAGCTTCTAAACTTGAGTTTATTTGCCAAATTTCCTAAACTTCCTAAACTTGGATGTAAACCCTCACACATACCCAGTTAAGTGAACAGCCTCAGATGATACACAAAGATTAAACAAATCTCCCTATATAAGTTTTACATGTATATCTGCTGTCTTCAGCTTTATATATTCTTTAGAAAATTCACATCAGGTGTTACAGATTTTCTCTTCCTGTTCAGCACTGAGTGTGAAGTCTGGGCATACAGCCAAGACAGCTGATTGGAGGAAAGGCACACACCCCCACCCCACATTGGCAAAGTAAGGAAGGAATGTGCAGAGATGTGCTCTGACAAGTCAAGCTGTCTGCTAATTAATTATAGTTATAATTAGTTTAATTATATAGTTATAGCAACCTCCCACGACACAAATTTGCTTTTATCTCCTGTGTCGGAGCACTTGTCAGAAGTTATCAGGCTTATAACAGAGCTACAGAGCAGGAGAAAGCCACAGGACAGGGCTTTGGAGAGAGATAAGAAAACACTACAGATATATGTGCCCAGCTCAAATTTCATGAATCAAATTTAATGGTTTACATTCACTTTGACTCCATAAAAGTCTATGTGTCCATGTACACATAGGCTTTTAGCAGGGTTTAGGAGCTGCCACATTTAGGTCATGTTAAACCATTCTTCTGCGTTCAAGAAAAAAACGCTTTGAACACCGACCACAGGAAAACACAAGTTGTGACAAAATTACGGTAAAGCACGTTTTTCTTTTTTACAGCGTTTTCCCAAGGCCACGGTCAGGGTAGGCCAGTGTACATGTAGCCTAATACATATATCAGGTGAAAACAGAGGGGGGAAGCCTATAAATAGAAAACAAATGCAGCCACCACATCTAATGATTGGTAAGCTGCAATATATTACATTATAGGTTGTGGGTTTAATACTGCTTTAAGGTCAGCAGACGCTGCCTATTGTCTCCACTTCTGATGTAACATGGGACTTTGAGGGGACCCTGATGTAAGGGGAGAATCTGACAGGGATTGGATGTAAGGGGAGCTCTGATAGGGGCCCTAATATGTGAGGAACTCTGACGTAAGGAGAACTTTATTGCCTACAGAGGGACCTTGATGTTTTTTTGTTTTTTTTTTCTCAGTCCATGATGATTTGTAAAATATACAATGGGTCTTCATACTGAAAATTTTGGAGACTCCTGCTCTGCGCTGATTTTTTTTTTTTACTGTACCCATATTCTTCCAAATGGCCACGGAGAATTCGGATTCTGTTGTAGCAATTATTATTATAAAAAAATATATTTTATTCTACAATTTAGTAAAGCAATCTCAATGTATCTTTGTATCTAGCACAGGAAAGGTGCACATGTACAGGGCAATACACTGAACAATACAAAGATTCCCCAGCCAATGTGTTTTGGGGGTTTGACAATAGACATGTGCATGGCTCAAATTTTGGTCATGGACAGGAGTCTAGGAGTGACGTCTGCATGGGCGTGGTCACCGAGCGACCCCTACCCCCATGTTTACTTACCAGTAAGCGGCTGTCATTTGGCGACTGTCTCTCGACGAGACAACTTGTGTTTGGCAGGCCTCAGGGTTTTTTTTTTTCTTGCGGGTCAACGTTCATCTCGTTTGAAGCTGGATTTACATCAGGGGACATGTTTGATTTATTTTTATTTTTTTTTAAACAAATGACTTGTCAAAATCTGTTGTGTTTTTATTAACTTTGACTTTATTGTTGAATGAGTAGGGGTACCCCCTACTCATTCACATAAGGGGGGGCAGTATCTCCTTGTTAAAGAAGGCTTCCAGATTCTGATAAGCCGCTAACACCCCCCCCCACACACACCCACAGGGTTAGATTTTTAGGGGGACCCCACACCAGTTTTCTTTAATCTCGGCATGGGACCACCACGCTGTTTTTTTTTTTGGTTTGTTTTATTTAATACAGGCAATTCTTTTGTTTACATTACAATTCTTTTGTTTACATTCTGCTGTCAGCAGGGACTAGTGACCAAACAAGATTTTGAAAACTGTCCAATTGATCTTTATTTCAAAAAAGTCTTTGGCCAAGGCTGTCTGCTTTTCCCATAGACCTAGGATTTTTTTCCCAATTTTGCTTGGATCAGATGATTCTCAGCTTGTTTTTAAAGATGACTTCAAGTCCACTAATGGGCAGCTGATGGGATAATGTTGAGAATTCACTTCTGTAGTGGCCGATGTAGTGAGATCAATGTACATCCTGGTTCAAGGGTGGGTAATTCATTTTCCCAAGGGATCACATGAGAAAACTGGGACTGTTATGGAGGGCCCAACTTAATTCTAGCAATCTTATGTATTAGGTCTCCAGTTTATGACAACCCAGGCTCCAAAAACCCTTACAGTATGTTTGCAGTCTTTGACCATACTTGTAACATACTTACAGTCTCTAATTGCATTTCTGTAGTATTATATATACAGTGGGTAAATTAAGTATTGAACACAAATAAATATATTTCTAAAGGTGCTATTTACTTGAAATTTTCACCACATGGCGGTAACAACCCATGCAATCCATGCATACAAAGAAACCAAAAAATACATTTAGAAATTAAGTTATATGTAATCAAATTGAATGACACAGGGAAAAAGTATTGTACACGCTAACTAAAATCTATTTAATACTTCGTACAATCCTTTGTTGGTAATGACAGCATCAAGATAACTCCTGTATGAAGAAACTAGTGGCATGCATTGCTCAGGGGTGATTTTGGCCCCTTCTTCCACTCAAACAGTCTTCAAATCTTGAAGGGTCCGTGGGCCTCTTCTATGAACTCTGATCTTTAGTTCTTTACATAGATTTTCTATTGGATTCAAGTCAGGTGACTGGCTGGGCCATTCTAGCAGCTTCATTTTCTTTCTTTGAAACCAAGTTTCCTTGGCTTTGTGTTTGAGATCATTGTCTTGCTGAAATGTCCACCTTTATTTCATCTTCATCATCCTGGTAGATGGCAGAAGATTTTTATCAAGAATGTCTTAATTTTCCATTCATCCTTCCTTCAAGTTTCAGTACCGTATGCTGTTCTACCCAGGTAATTGTGAACCTGGGAAGGTCCATAAGTACGTAAACATGTAGAAAACAAACAACTGGTGCTAGGAAGAACAATATGTACATTTGCTCATGAAATAGGTCTCTTGGTAAAAATGGGCAGCTGACCTGTGGTTTTAACACTCCCCGGTGCCCTCCCTTGCTGTAAAATAACAACTGGATGGGGCTGTTCACATGCTGCTGTCACGATGTTTTGCTTCGCAACCGCAGCATTTTTAACTTGGGATGCAGAGTTTGACAAGCGGCACCACTTCTCAAACCCACCCATTGAGTTCAGTGAAGCTGACAGGCTCACAGAGGCATGCTGACAGTAGAGGCATCACGGGCCAGACAGGAACAGCCAAACAGCCGGATGTGGCCTTGGGGTCTGTCCTAGTTCATCCATTCTAAAAAATCAGTTTTACACAGAATACTGTTTTAACGTAATGTCATTTTACTCATCTCCATAATTACTGGAGCATGATTTTCATAAACTGCTGTAACTGGGTAAGTTACTCTTTAGTCTCTGTCTTTCACCCATATTGCCTTATGCCGCGTACACACGGTTGGATTTTCCAATGGGAAATGTTGGATGTGAGCTTGTTGTCGGAAAGTCCAACCATGTGTATGCTCCATCGAACATTTGCTGTCGGACTTTCCACCAACAAATGTTTGATAGCAGGTCCTCAAATTTTCCGCCAACAAAACTTTGTTGTTGGAATTTCCGATCGTGCGTACACAAGTCCGATGCACAAAAGTTCACGCATGCTCGGAATCAAGCAGAAGGAGCCGAAATGGCTATTGAACTTCCTTTTTCTCGGCTTGTCATACGTCTTGTATGTCACCACGTTCCCACGTTTGTAATTGTTGGCCAACATTTGAGTGAACGTGTGTATGCAAGACAAGTTTGAGACAACAACCTTCGAACAAAAATCCACGGTTTTGTTGGCGGAAAGTCTGATCCTGGGTATGGGGCATAATGCATGGATATTCATTCTCACGAAAGCATTGTCTGGTCAAATCAGCTTGGTATAAGTGTTTACCAGCCCAGCACAAATGAGAAATGACATGAGAGTGTTTCATTAATATCCACAGCCCTCGTCATACGGACATGACAGATGTACAGGCTCTGATTACACCTGGACAAGGTTCATGGTTATTACACGACCTGCTCCCAGCGGTTGGTACAATAGTTTCCTTCCTATAATCATCCATATTTGTTCACTGGAAAAATAAATATTTAAAATGTATTCGGTGAGTTGTATAAAACAGGATTAAGCATGCTGTAATGTCATTCAACGGTAAATCCATATTAATGTGTAAGTAAAAGTTATATTTCATGAGACAGCTCTGCTGATGTGTGGTGACTGCACCTGCAGGGGTAGTACCAGCTGTTCAAGTGTATTTGCATTACATGAAGCAGCACATTCAAAAAGATCTCTTTGTCTATGGTAGTTTCATTCCTAGCTGCCAAAATTAAAGTGCAACAGTGAAATGCTATTTAGTAAAGATCACTTCTAGGCAGTATGGAAAATCAGGCAGGAAACTGCAAATATAATCGAAGAAATATTGCTTAAAGTGTAACTTTAGCTTTTTGGGGTTTTTTTTGGATATTCATATGAGAGAATATAGCATAAAGCGTAACTCCAGATTTTGTGAAGCTGTCCTTTAAATGTTTCCTCCATTCCTGCCTTATGTACATATACATTTGAAAACTATGGTTTCACTCGGTGGTGGGATCAATGGACCTGCCCAAAAAAATTATAACTTTTTAAGTGGAGGTTAATTTTCTCCTTTCCAAGGTGGTTAACAGGCCCGTCCACCTAGACCAGCTGACGCATCTTTTGGGCCTTTCCATGCGAGAGCTAGAGAAAAACCTTAAAAAATTTATGAAGCACATTCTCACAGCCGCTAGATGTTTAATTACTGCCCGGTGGAAACAGACACCCCCCCAACATTTTCTGCCTTTCTACAGTGGGTTGGAGAAGTGAGATCCATGGAATACCTTATGGCAATAGCCCAGCTAAGTTTACTGCTGTATTGGATGCTTGGGATGATTACTTAGTCCTTAATGCGCCTTAATCATCTTGGTCTATGGCACGTTGAGTGGCTTCTTTTCCTCTCTCTCTTTGGGGTCTGGTACCCTGTCTCTTTTGTTTATCCTCTTTGCTTTTGATATATTTCATCCCTTTTATGTACCATGTTACTGCATTGTATTCCTATTATGCATTACGTTTTTTTTTCAACTTGATTTAGTACTGCATGTTTTTGTAGGGGCTGACCCGCTTTGCTGTCACTGCTGTGGCTTCGGAGTGGGTCACCCCAGTTGCTGTTTTCATTACATGAGAAGCTGTTTATTCGCTATTCTAAGTTTTGTCATCTGTGCGATTTCATGTTGCAGTGATTTCTAGTACCTATGGTATGCCTTTCAATTTTTTTAATTTATTTCTTTTTTGTAAAACTTGAACATTTTTCTTTAAATAAACAGTTATAAAAAAAAGAAAACTATGGTTTCTCCTGATTTGGTGCTGGGTACTCTGCTTTCTTAGAACTGAAAACTATGGATGAGAAATCCCAGCAGCCAGTTTCACAGGACAGCATGCATGTGGTTCGAATCCCAACCACGACACTACCTGCTTGGAGTTTGCATGTTCTCCCTGTGCCTGCGTGGGTTTCCTCCGGGTACTCCGGTTTCCTCCCACACTCCAAAGACATGCTGGTAGGTTAATTAGATCCTGTCTAAATTGTCCCTAGTATGTATGAATGTGAGTTAGGGACCTTAGATTGTAAGCTCCTTGAGGGTAGGGACTGATGTGAATGTACAATGTATATGTAAAGCGCTGCGTAAATTGACGGCGCTATATAAGTACCTGAAATAAATAAATAAATGTGCAGAGATCCTGGAACAGAGCCTGGAGATATCTGCAGCATTTCTGCACATGCGTTCAGGTCCAGGTGTGTCATCCTCACCTAAGCGGGAATGACGGACCTGAACTTTAGAAAAAAAATATATAATATTTAAAAATTATATCCTGACATCCAAACACATAATGCTGTAACCATATTCGCCTCATATTCTGCTTTCCTTACATTTGTCTTTGCTGTACTGTATCATCCTTTATACTCCTATCTTCATTGTAGGCCTTATAAAAATGTATAATATTAAAAAAAAGAAAAAGTGCTCGCAATTGTTCCTTGGTAATTTATAGCAGAGCCCATAAAGTCATATATACAGTGTGTGTAGCTGTATGTATATAAATGTGGTCCATAATTTTGTAAAAAAGGTCAACTACAAAGCATGTATGATTTTTTTACCTAACAGATTACTCATTATATACTTCTCTTTGGCAGGATTCTGCTGACTGTGGTTGTCATTTTTCGTATCCTAATTGTGGCTATTGTTGGGGAGACAGTCTATGAAGATGAACAGACCATGTTTATGTGCAACACTCTTCAGCCTGGTTGTAACCAAGCCTGCTACGATCGAGCGTTCCCCATCTCCCACATTCGGTACTGGGTCTTCCAGATCATCTTAGTGTGTACCCCAAGCCTCTGTTTTATCACATATTCTGTCCATCAGTCTGCCAAGCAGAGGGACCGGAGATATTCCTTCCTCTATCCCCTTTTAGAGAAGGAACTGCCACGAGAGAACCGAAGGATGAAAAATATCAATGGAATTTTGATGCAGAATCAGGACCTTTCGTCCAAGGATGAGCCAGACTGCCTGGAAGTAAAAGAGATCCCAAGCACGCCTAAAAAAGCAGCAAAGAGCCCCAAGGTCAAGCGACAGGAAGGCATCTCTCGCTTTTACATCATCCAGGTCTTCTTCCGGAATGCTTTGGAAATTGGTTTTCTGGCAGGACAGTACTTCCTGTATGGTTTCAGTGTTCCACCTATTTTTGAGTGTGACCGTTACCCTTGCGTAAAGGAAGTCGAATGCTACGTATCTCGGCCCACTGAGAAGACAGTCTTCCTGGTTTTCATGTTTGCTGTAAGCGGCATCTGTGTCCTTCTCAATTTAGCCGAGCTTAACCACCTTGGCTGGAGAAAAATCAAGACAGCAATGAGGGGAGTTCAGGCTCGCAGAAAGTCAGTGTGTGAGGTGCGTAAAAAGGAGCCATCCACTCTGGCTCAAGTGCCAACATTGGGGAGGACACAGTCCAGTGAATCGGCTTATGTTTGACCCCATTCTGTTCACGCCAATGGTTTAGAGCTCCCCTCTATACTATAGAGAATGTAATCGGAGGATTATTAAATATGGCTGCGTTTGGCTTCCGTCTTCCAACCATCAGTGGAGACCCTCCAGACTTTGTTAGTAGCCTTTTGATAACTGGAGTTGCTGGCTTATTACAGGAAGCAGAACCTAGCTTCCAGTGGGGTGGGATATTTGAGAAAAGGGTGGGACACAAGTATAGGGACATTATTTATAAAGACAATTTTGTCACTGTAAAGTGAAGAAATATTGCTTGGTACTGTTGTAACCTTTACCTTACATTAATTTTTTTATGCCGGCTGCTAAATGGAGTAATGATAGAGTGGAGTCCTTAGATGGGTATTTCAATTTAAAAGATCTGCACTAACACTTCAGAAGCCATAAAAACTGGGCAGGGAGGAGCAACAAATAACGCAAATAGGGGTACTTTAGAGAGGAGTTTATGAAGCCTCTCATGACTGTTATATACCTCTCACTTCCCATGCGCTGCAAACTCCCCCCCCCCCGCCAAATAAATCCTCATTCACACCTCACTCGCTATGGAAACATAATGATCTTTCAAAACTAGATAAGCAGTCAGATTTTTTTTTATTCAAACACCATAACAGAGGACCTAGAGGGGCAAGCAGATGCCATCAACAACAAACTGGTGAGGCAAAGAGAAAAGGCCATTAGGTAGAAAGAGGAAAACTCTTGGGATGAGGAAACTGGCAGCCAGAAAATGGAACAAAAAAAAAACAAACTCAAAAAGCAGACAAAAGACATAGAAGGGCAAAGTGAGAACAAGCGCATAGAGGGTGAAAACAAGCTACAGCACTAGAAGGCATGGGTATGTTTCAATACTCATTAGTTACAGGAGGGAACACTGCTACACACAGTGGATGACTGGGAGCCATACAACACCCAGACGGCAATGAACACTTGTCCAGCAAGGTTAAGGAACATTACAGCACTCAGTAAAAAGACATTGGAATTGGCAACAGATAGGTAATGAAGCAGTGAAAAGCTTAAAAAGCCAGGTAGTAAAAAACTAAGACCAAAAACCATTACAACTTTCAGAAGGTAGGCAAGGATACACAAACACAAAAGGCAGAAATAGGAATACATCTTTCTTAAGACACAGAACTTAAGGTTAAATATTCTAGCTGGGGAGAACACAAAAAAAATTTGAATAAGGAAGTAAATAGTACACCTCAACATACAGAAGGCAGGAAAGGGAACAATCCAACATTCACCAGGCAGGCAGGGCACAGTAGAGCTTCCAACATATAGAGAGGGGAGATTTATTGCAGTTGTTATTTTTTAAACATAGTATAACATCATGGTAATGTTGACAAAAAAATCATCTTTGGGTTTAACCAATGATTTTATTGCTTATTAATTCTCTTCGGTCTACTTAACTTGGGCTGTGGCAGAAGCATGTAATTTACTAACATACTTTGTGCCTAAAGGTGTACCTCTTTCTCAGCTCAGAAAGTTGGGAGGCATGATTAAATAGTCAGGACACACTACACATTAAACATGTAAGCAAGGGGAACACTACAATATTCATTAGCTAAGAAGGGGACACTAGAATATTCAATAAGTAGGCAGGAGAACACTATAGTGTTCATTAGGCAGGAAGGGCACATTACAATGTTCAACATGCAAGGAGGGGAACACTGCAATGTCCATTGTAGGCAGGGCACATTTCAACAGTGAATATGTAGGCAGCAGGAAGACAGAAAAGTAGGGAAATGCCGCAAAATGTAACAATCATTTAAAAAATACACAACAGCACTCCCCAAGCAGGTAATGTGCAGAAGTGTAATTCTAGATGGGCATATAGTGTAATGCTACATAGTTCAGTAGGCAGTGGGATGCAACTGTTAAGAGCTGTACAGCTCTTCACACTCAGGCAACAGTACGGCAGCTCACTCAACTGACAACGACTCTGAGTAGGCAAATAAGGGAATTGTACAACACTAAACAAGGAAGGGAAACCTACAAGATGGATAGAAACATAACGGAACACAACATAACTCAATAGATACTGCAACACTCAGCAGGAAAAGAAAGGAACATTACATAATTCTGGAAGTAGACGAGGGGGTACAGGGCAAAGGGTGAAAGTTGTAATGCTTAGCAGGTAGACAAGGAAATCTTACAACATGAAGAATGTGAGACATCACTGCTACAATAAAAGTTTGAGGATAAGGCTTCAGAGCAGATTTTATACAGTGTGGATTGATAAAAGTGCGGCGGTAAAGGTTAAGAAAATAAGTAAATTAAGGTAAGTAAATATGTTTGCATGTTAAAAAGAAATTTTGAGGTTAAGTCTCTGAGATAATGAAAGCCTAGGCTTAGGGCCAAGAAAACTTGGAGTGCATTTGCGGTCGTGTCTGCATGTTGTGGTGCTATTTTCATTTTCATGCAGTATACGTGTTTTACATACATCACCATCAGCATATTCAACACATTACAGCTCATGATCTTATATAAAATATCTGACCAATAAAAGTGACCAGGATGTCACAACCTAACCAGCATAATGCATGAGACAGGTCTGTAATAGGTTTTCTTAAGGGATCAACCCAGCTAATATTTTGTATATGGGTGGATTCTGGAATGTTGAAGAACATTCCAGCTTCTTATGTGTCTGAGGGACTCCAGATGTTAGATTGGCTGGCTGTGTCCGACCACCACTCTACAATCCTTTATTTTGGTCCCACTCAGGAGTAAGGAGTATTGATATAAATTTTAATGTGGAACACACCAGATTGTAATGGCTTGGGCAGATGGGCAGCTATGTCTCCTACATTCCTTCAAACTCCAGGAATCTGACAGGCCTCATTTGGCAAACAATGGCATAATGGTGGCCTGACCTACTGAATTTTCTGTTTTGGGAACTTTACAGCTTAATCTAGTTCTACATGATAAACTGGGACCCTTCATCATGGCCATCAATTTTTGTCAGATTCCATTGTAAAAAACAAAAAATGTTACAGATCTCGATAACCCCCAAGCTGTACATGTAATCTGTACATTCATATCAGGAGGTGGTAACAGAACTGCATGATCATGCATTAAAATAATTTGATGAGTTTGGTGTCAGCACTCATAAAATGAGAAGTCTTGAATTTTATAATGACCAATCTGCAACCACTACGGCCACCACCAAAGGGGAACTGGGTGGCTTCAAGTATTAGACCTACTGCATTAAAGTGTCTGGTAAAAGTTATTGTTGTTTATACCAACCATTCAGATGACTATTTTCGTTAAGGGATTTTAAGAGAAGTAAACTATGTTAGGGGCAATAAGAACTATTCTTTTTTAGATACTTTTATGAGTACCTGTTTACAAGACCTGACGTTGGGTCTGAGGTTTCCACCGATAAGCTGAGTAAAAGTCATAATTGGCACTTTCCACATGATCACAGGCTCCAACTGAGCTTGGCTGATGATGTTATCCTAGCTGACATCATCACTGCAACAAGGTCCATGCAAGCAGTAAGATCCATATAAATTAGACTTCAATTTCTGGCCGATCAATACTTCTATGTGTCAGTTATTTATAAGGTACTAGAAACAAACCAATCCAAAAAAAAGAAAAGTTATAGTTTTATCGTTTTTATTTCCTTTGATACCTCCACACAGCAGAAAGAAATTGACTTTCAGATTCAGATTGAACACGATTGGCATGACCTCCAGTGACCTTAATGATTACTCCATGCATATGAAATGCATAGTGGGATGTAGACATCCCTTGTATTTGTAAAAAATGCTGGTTTGGGTACTTTCCAAAGTTGGTTTAGAACTGACTGCACCAAACATTTTATGTATACAATTAAAGGAATATGGAAGTACCTTGTGGTGCCTGCATTTTGAAAATAATATCAATAAAACATTTACTTTTATGACAAGTTCACTTTAATTTAAGAAAAATATGTGAGTAGTCATCACTTTTAGGCTATAGCCACCTTACAGATTTGGTCTAGCGCCCTGTATCTCTCAAAGATACCAATGATGATCTGCAATTGAGTTCTCATCTCTGCCCATGTGCCACAGCTATTTCACAATTTTATCAATCAACCCTGGGTCGCCATTTATTGTACATTATGGTAGATGCAAGAGGAGAGAGACTTCACAATGGGCTAAAAGAAGGGCAAAAAAATGTAATAGGAGGATCCAACTTGAAGGTACTGGGAGGGGCAAGAACTTAGTGGTTTGATCCACTTGCATCTACCTATAACCAAATATCACTTCTACATGAACCATCCCTTTAACAACCGTCCATGGGGCTCATGATATTTGGTGCCCTAAGATTAATACCCAAATGTAGTTTCCAAAATAAATAAATAAATAAAAATTACGATCCATTGAGAGTATGGCAAAAAGGTATATGGTCAATGTATTAATTTAGTTTTAATAACATCTTTGGAAATGTCAGTGCTCTCTGCGTGGAAGCAGCAGTTTTGCTAAATCGATCCAACACCCCTCCCCATTTATTAAGTCAGGCTAGAACTTTTCAATCAGTGAAGCTCACACTCCTTGCTGATTGGAGAGCAAGAGCTCTGACTCTGTAGGGACCTCTGTGTTGGACCTCTGCAGAGAGACTCCTGTTCACATGCAGAGGGCACTGACTGTTGTACAGATGCAAGGGATCAATTAAAAGCAATTAAACTAATAAGATATTAACCATATACCATTTTACTGTATCCTCAATGTACTGTTATTGGATTTTTTTTTTTATCAAACTACAATTGGGCTTCAACAGTTTGGTTACAATTAAAACCTATCTTCAGCCAAAACCTTTTTCTGGATAGACTTAGGAAGAGTGTATATATATATTTCTCAAGTTGGTATTGCTGTCTGTAACCCTCTTCTCCTACTTCCTGTGCAGGTTAAGTGAGGGAAATGGTTGCCACCAGGACAGGAACACACATACAGCAATAATCACTTGATGGAGATTCTAACCCTTCCCCATTTTTGCTGTTGCAGTCTGTGGACTCGCACTCTCATCCCGTTTTGACAATGGGGTCACAGACTGCAGTAAAAACCTTACAGATGTTCTATCCTATCCCTATTATGCTCTAAACTAGAAACAAAAAAAGATTTGGCTGGCGTTGAGCTTTAAGAAATGCAATCTGTCCCATGAGCAACATACCTTTACCTAGCAGCTGATCCATAAAACATACAGATAACAATACCTTCTAGTGGAAGGCAAAGTAGATTTTGGCCAGATTTATTATATTTCCGATTATAAAAATATATATATTTGTCCTTTTTTTATTATTTAAAGGCTCCACATTCATCATAACCTGAACTTTTTGTATTATTATGACCTGGTATGCAAGCATGTATTTATTAGCCTGTTTTCTAAAAAAAAAAAAAAGAAATGTTGGACAATACTATAACAGAATAATAGTTTATTTATTTTGTTGATGAACTACTGCTATGGGGACATTTAATGGGGTTTTGATCAATTAAAAAAGTTCCCTAAAAAGAATCACTGCCTGCAACTTGCAAATTCTTCCTCTGGAGGGATATGACAGTGGGCACTATGGATTTCTTGAGGTATTTCCCATGCGGAGTCAGTTCACAAAGTCCGCTTCACGTTATTCCTACCTTCATCAGCAAACCAGTGCTGTTTCGTGGTGTCACCGCCTGGCACGAAACTGGCACACTTGGTCAGACTCAGGATACAGCCAACAGGAAGCTAATTAACGGTGCTCGTATCAACCAAATGTACAGAACTCTCAATGAATTGCTGAATTCAAGAAGTGACATTTCTGACGGGGAAGGGGGTGGGAGGGTTTGAAGTTGTGATGCAGCGCATGTCAAGTCCCACAATGCAATGCAGGTTTCAGCTGTCAAACAGGTGCAATATTAAGAGAATCTTAAGTCTCAGGCATCCAATGGAAAAAAAAAAAAAACATGAATAAATAAATGCTGATAAGACTCTTTTTAATGTCATGAATTTATGTCAAAGGCATAAAGGTTAAATAATATTGGGCTTTATTGTTCAAATTTTTACTTAAAGCAGACTTTTACTCTAGAAGCTGTCCATAGGAAAAAAAAAAAAAAAACAAGACTAGTCACCAGTATTACCCACAGTCTGCCTGCAGCTCATTTTTCCCCATTACTGACTTACAATGCCTTGTTCTGCACTTTGTCTCTGTGTGGAGGCAGCCAGGTTGGTGTAGGCAGGGCTTTGCTTCCTTGTGTCAGAGCCTCCAGCAAGGAGGACAGTGAACAGCACACAGTAGTCACATCACATCAAATCTCACTCCAAATCACCTGAGACTAGCAGGCAGAGGCAGCCGTACCTAATGCTAGCCATACCTGGCTCGAATTCTAGCCCTTGCTGAATAAGCAGAAATTAAAGATATGGGTGGCTGTCTGCACAACCTGGCTGAAAAACTTGTCAGGTGCATACGAATTCAATTAGATGCAATCACTGTTCGGGTATTCAATCAGTCACAGGTGCTACGTCTATCTGGATACAACAGCTGGCAGGGGAAATTCCTCCATGGACACTGTTTAGCATTGGTGAGGAAACAAGTATTTCCTAAATTTGTATGGCTAGCCTTAGATCTAATGCTGCAGATAAATAGCTATATGGTTGGTATAGGCATAGGAGTGTCTAGAAACTCCTACATACCAGAAAGTTCACTGCTATTTCTCAGGAGGAAATATAAGACATTTTTAGGGTACTTAAGGAAGTAATAAACGTAAAAACAAAAATGTAACATACTGCAGCTTACCATTCCTTAGTTTCCCCCATATACTGTATCCCCAAATAATTGGAATAAATGGACTTTCTTGGTACCCAATAATTACAAGTTAAATAGAAAACAAATTTTATTCCTACAAAATATATAGAAAACAAGTATCCAAGTATAGATTTCATCAAAAACATCGGACTCATTGTGGGACCCAGTATTAAAGAACAGACAGTTGCATGTTACACTGATACTTGGTACCCTTCAGAATAGAAGATGGAGAGATAATTAATCCTCAGTAAACGGTGAGTCCTCTACATGTTTGACAGATATTTTCACTTCTTCAGGAGGAGTAATAATAGAAAAAATCTTTAACAAAATATGATAACATGGTAACATATAAAAATATATAATAAATGGTATACCAAGGAATGTGGGGGACCATATTAACAACACTGTCGCTTACCAATAAGTACCGAGTATGGGGGACAACCAAGACCGTGGCACCATCAAAATTCCCCCATGGCAAGCTAGTGGGGCTTGCAATAAGTATATGTAAACTGATACCCATGGCAGAGACTACAAGTAAAAATAATGAAAAGATAAGAGATTGTGTATGCTGTTTATGCCCTATTGAAAAAAGGGAAGTGGGGGGGTTGGGGGTGGTAAGTGGGAGAAATATAGGGAGTGGAGGGGGTGAGAAGAAATAAGGGAGGGGAGGAAACAGGAAGGGAAAGCGAAGAAAGGGGAAAAGGGACGGACCAGGGAAAGGGGGGGGGGGGAGAAAAAAGTAGGGAAGGAAGGGGAAAGAGAGGGGGGAGATAAAGGGGGGGGGGGGGAGAAATAAAGGGAAGAAATGGAGGGGAAAAAAGAAAGGGAGGGAGGGAGGGAAAAAACAAATGGGATCATAACCAATCTCAGCCAATCTCAGCCATGGTTGTAATACAATAGTACACTGTCCTGAAATTAATAAGAAGTGATTTAAATTGCCAGGGGGGTAGGGCAATGAAGCCCGCCCCCACTTCAAAAGAGGAGGTTGGATCTAATGCTTGAGGGTGTGGTGATTCCCCTGTGTTGTGGAGTTTGCAGGGGGGCTTTTGGAGGCAGTATTTTATCGAGGTGGGTCTATACTCTTTTGCCTTATTACATACTAGTGTTCAAGGGCCTGCAGAAAATATATTTGGCAGTGTCCACACCAGTAATCAATGTGACTGAGTTGTTGGACTGTATGTGAGAGATGTGGTGATTTTATACTATGATCTGTGTGAGGCACCATTAGCTCATTTGATATTTATTATACTTTTAGGATACCTTGCTGCCCTTGTTATATATATAGGGGTGATTGGGCCTTGGAATGAGAGCTGGCCAAGCTGAACCCCCTCGAGCATTAGATCCATCCTCCTCTTTTGAAGTGGGGGCAGGCTTCATTGCGCTACCCCCCCCCCCCCCCGGTAATTTAAATCACTTTATATTAATTTCAGGTCAGCGTACTATTGTATTACAACAATGGAACCATGGCCAAAATTGGTGTTTATCCCATTTGTTTCCCTCCCTTTCTTTTTTCCCCTCAATGTCTCCCCTTTATTTCCTATCCCCCCCCTTTTCCCTGTCTCTTTCCCCTTCCTTCCCTACTTTTTTCTTTTCTCCCTTTTCCCCTGCCTTCCCTGGTCCCCTCTCACCATTGCCCTCCCTTTTCCCCTTTCCCTTCCTCTCCCCCCTCCTTTTCCTCTTCCCAATAGGACATAAACAGCATACACAATCTCTTATCTTTTCATTATTTTTACTTGTAGTCTCTGGCTTGGGTATCAGTTAACTTATACTTACTTCAAGCCCCCCGTGCTGTGGGGGGGATTTTGATGGTGCCGCTGTCTTGGTTACCCCCCATTTTCGGTCCTCATTAGTAAGCGACAGTGTTGTTATTATGGTCCCTCATATTCCTTGGTATATATTTTATGATATATTTTCATATGTTACCATGTTATCATATTTTTGTTAACGATTTTGTCTATTATTACTCCTCCTGAAAAAGTGGAAATATCCGTGAAACATGTAGAGGACTCACCATTCACTGAGGATTAATTATCTCTCCATCTGCTATTCTAACAATATCTGTGTAACATGCAACTGTCTGTTCTTTAATACTGGGTCCCACAATGAGACCAATGTTTTTTAATCTATACTTGGATACTTGTTTTTTTATATATTTTGTATGTTTTATATTTAACTTGTAATTATTGGGCAAGTCCATGTATTCCATGTATATTTGCTCTTCAAATTCTACATATAAGAATTGGTAAGCTGAAATATAACCCATTTTTGTATTAAGGTTTAGTACCACTTTAACATTTCTAAATGTTTCCTCTAACAAAGCAAATCTTCTCTTTTTGAGTTCAGGTCCACCTTAAACTATTATGCCGCGTACACACGGTCGGACTTTTCGTCTACAAAAGTCCAACGGACGCTGACGGACTAAAGCTGGCTGGTAATCCGATCGTGTGTGGGCTTCTCCGGACTTTCAACGGACTTTTTTAGCCTCAAATCCGACGGACTTTAGATTTGAAACATGCTTCAAATCTTTACGTCGTAAGTACGACGGACCCCGAAATCCGCTCGTCTGTGTGCTAGTCCGACGGACAAAAACCCATGCTAGGGCAGCTATTGGCTACTGGCTATGAACTTCCTTATTTTAGTCCGGTGTACGTCATCACGTACGAATCCGTCGGACTTTTGTGTGGTCGTGTGTAGGCAAGTCCGTTCGTAAGAAAGTCTGCCGCAAGTCCGCCGAAGGTACGTCGGAAGTCTGTCGGACAGGCTGTCGGACTTTTGTAGACGAAAAGTCCGACCGTGTGTACGCGGCATTAGGCTACCACTGAAAACCACGTTTTTAAAAATGCTAGTTGTCTGTCAGACTGTATTTTAAGTTACACTATATTACCTAAAGTATTGGGACACCTGCCTTTACACACACATAAACTTTAATGGCATCTCAGTCTTAGTCCGTAGGGTTCAATATTGAGTTGACCCACCCATTGTAGCTATAATAGCTTCAACTCTTCTGGGAAGGCTGTCCACAAGGTTTAGGAGTGTGTCTATGGGAATGTTTGACCATTCTTCTAGAAGCGCATTTGTGAGGTCAGACACTGATGTGGGCGAGAAGGCATAGGCTCGCAGTCTCTGCTCTAATTCATCCCAGAGGTGTTCTATCAGGTTGAGGTCAGGACTCTGTGCAGGCCAGTCAAGTTCCTCCACCACAAACTCGCTCATACATGTCTTTATGGACCTTGCTTTGTGCATTGGTCCAAATGATTTGGTGGAGGGGGGGGATTATGGTGTGGGGTTGTTTTTCAGGGGTTGGGCTTGGCCCCTTAGCTCCAGTGACTAAGGTGTCAGCATACCAAAACATTTTGGACAATTTCATGTTCCCAACTTTGTGGGAACAGTTTGGGGATGACCCCTTCCTGTTCCAACATGATTGTGCACCAGTGCACAAACAAGGTTCATAAAGACACGGATGAGTGAGTTTGGGATAGAGGAACTTGACTGACCTCAACCCGATTGAACACCTTTGAAATGAATTCGAGCAGAGACTGCAAGCCAGGCCTTCTTGTCGACATCAGTGCTTGACCACACAAATGCGCTTCTGGAAGAATGGTCAAACATTCCCATAGACACACTCCTAAACCTTGTGGACAGCCTTCCCAGAAGAGTGGAAGCTGTTATAGCTGCAAAGGGTGGGACAACTCAATATTGATCCCTACGGACTAAGACTGAGATGCCATTAAAGAATCCAGAATCCAACACAAGACTTAGACTTGGTTAATATGTATTTGGTCATTATGCCCATTTGGTGCTCACAAATTGTCCCCTTTGCCCACATATTGTACTGATTGCCTGTATGTTGCCCATGTACAGCCACAACTATTGATTTCCCTCAGACATATTACATCTGGCCATTTATTTCCCATGTATTACCATGACTTGTAATTTATTGCCCATGTGTTACCATGACTTGTCATTTATTGCCAATGTATTACCATGACTTGTAATTTATTGCCCATGTGTTACCATGACTTGTCATTTATTGCCAATGTATTACCATGACTTGTCATTTATTGCCCATGAATTGTCTTGATTGCCCAGTCCTATGTCCCTCCTTCCTTCAGTAGGATCTCATGAGGTTACAAAAGTTTCTCGGGCATGGTTATGGTTTGATCACTTTCCCCTTCACTTGTTTGACAGGGAAATTCCCATTCAAACTCAAATAGGGTTGATGTTATGTTTATAAGCTCATTGTGGGTTAGTCATGCAGGAACTAAATTATTCAACCTGTGTACACTGAGCTTGTCAGAGCCATTACAGTAATTAATAGAGGCAACACCGAAATAAGACAGTCAATCTATAACCGCTGAACTGAGGAATTCTCTGTGTGATAGAAAAAGGTATCATGCCTTAAAAAAACACGCAATAAATCTGTGCGGTGAATAATGTGAATCGTAAAGCTGTCACACAATATATAACAGCTAAAATGTGACAAAATATGATTAGTGCTTCTAATACATTTTAAAAATGTGATAGATATGAGTGAAGATTAATATTTAAGCATTTTGTCTTTTTGGGGGATATTATCGCTTTGCAGGACTGATATAACTGTATACAGTAAGAGCACTACACTTGTATATTAATTAGAAGATTTCCTGTTTTGTTTGTCACATTTTTCTTTTTGTTTCTTTAGAGCACATATACTGTCATGTCTTATGCATGAAAGTAAGATGACTGCTCATAACGACTACTATTCCTTTCCATTCACTTTCAAGCTTGCAGAAAAATGACTGTTGTAATCTGATTGGTTGTTATATGCAAAACAACCCCAATAGGGGAGATTAACTGAAACTGGTGTGCACAGATTCTGGTGTAGCTGTGCATGGTAGCCAATCAGCTTCTAACTTCAGCTTGTTCAATTAAGCTTTGCCAATAAAACCTGGAAGTTGATTGGTTACTATGCACAGCTACACCAGATTCTGTGTGCACCAGTTTTAGTAAATCTCCCCCAATATGTAGTCAGTTGTGATTAAGGTCTCCTACAAACACACCACATTTGACAAATTCCATATTTGTCAGTTTTTGCAATCATCATGGGGATTTTTAATTTTTGGCGTTGAACCTAAGGCCTATAAGAAAGTCTTTAAATCTCTACCATTCCATTCTATGAATGATGTGAATAAGCAAAGCTGAATGATGTTTGGCTAAAAAGATTGTTTAGTGGATTTGAATGAATGGCCAGCCATCTGCCACTCAATGTCTACAGTATAGGTCACTTTAGCCTTTAGGATACAATATCTGTAAAGACAGCAAACCTTTTTTCACATATATTCAAGGCTAAAGCTACAGGCTTAATACTCCCCATATAACAAGTTGAAGTGACATCATATTGTATAGCGTCCCAAAGTCATGTTATCTAGAAAATCTAATTTAAAAGCAAAATGTACTAAGAAATATGTAAGATGCCATTGCTTGACTTTACAAATTCCCTGTGTGACATTACCTGTGTTGACCTGCAACAATCATGCAGATACTCTATATTGTCAAAAGTATTGGGACACCTGCCTTTATTTACAAAGTTACATGAACCCACATGAACTTTAATTGCAACCCAGTCTTAGTCCGTAGGGTTCAATATTGAGTTGGCCCACCCTTTGCAATTATAACAGATTCAACTCTTCTGGGAAGGCTGTACACAAGGTTTAGTTATTTGTCTATGGGAATGTTTGACCATTCTTCCAGAAGCGCATTTGTGAGGTCAGGCACTGATGTTGGACAAAAAGGCCTGGCTCGCAGTCTCCGCTCCAAAGGTGTTTTTAAGGACCTTGCCTTGTGCACTGGTTCAAATCATTTGGTGGATGGGGATTATGGTGTGTGTTTTTTTTCAGGGGTTGGGCTTGGCCTCTTAGTTCCAGTGAAGGGAACTCTTAAGGTGTCAGCATACCAAGACATTTTGGACAACTTCATGCTCCCAACTTTGTGAGAACACTTTGGGGATGACCCCTTCCTGTTCCAATGTAACTACGCACTAGTGCACAAAGCAAGGTCCATAAATATATGGATAGGTGAGTTTGGGGTGGAGGAACTTTACCAGCCTACACAGAGTCCTGACCTCAACCCGAAAAAACACCTTTGGGATAAATTAGAGCGGAGACTGCGAGCCAGGTCTTCTCGCCCAACTTCAGTGCCTGACCTCCCAAATGCGCATCTGGAAGAATGGTCAAACATTCCCATATACACACTCCTAAACCTTGTGGACAGCCTTCCCAGAAGAAGAGACGCTGTTATAGCTGCAAAGGGTGTGTCAACTCAATATTGAACCCTATGGACTAAAGCCTCGTACACACGATCCAATTTTCTGCAGACAAAACCACGGACTTTTGTCCGAAGGTCGTTGGCCCCAAACTTGTCTTGCATACAAACGGCACACAATTGTCGGCCAACAAACATGAACGTAGTGATGTACTACGTGTTTTTTCAGGTCTTTAGCGCCACCCTTTGGGCTCCTTCTGCTAATTTTATGTTAGTAGAAGTTTGGTGAGTGTTGATTCGTGCTTTTCATTTCGCACTTTCCATTATGCGCTTTTCATTTCGTGCTTTTCATTTCGCGCTTTTCAGTTCGTTTCTGAACGGACGTTCGTCAACCAGCCATTATGCGGAATCGGAGGAGATAATGTGTTATTTATTATTGGCCTTGGAGTTATTGCTTTGACCCAAGTCCAGTCCAGGAACAGGAGGAGGAGGAGAATTTCTTGGACCAAAAATTGATTGCTTTATTAAACGTGACCAATTACGTCATATGCCTTTGCTACAGGAGCAGATAGCATGTCTAATTTTATTTGTTTTCTTTTTTTAATGCACAATAAAAAAAATTGTGGAGAATAATACTCGGCTATGTGTTTTACTTCAAATGATAGTTTGGGAGTAGGCAGTTACATTTTAAAAAATACAATGTAAAATTAACAAGGGACACCAACATAGTTATATCTTTAATCTTAAAAATTACGGGATAATGGTATTGTGGTAACTTGCACCAAAAAAAAAAAAAAATAACAAGCATAATAATATTATTCTTGATATCATTAGAAAAAAAAAGCCTTTGAAAATTTGTTTGCCAGAACTCCATCAGTATCACCAGCAAAGCAGCTTCATTATTATCCCATTAAAGAAGAAGAGAATTGTGCGCTGCATTTCAAGATTTCATAATTTGCCACGTCACGGATGTTAATTCCCCATTACCAACGCTAGTGTACAAGACTGACCGCTTCCAGCTCGTCCTTGCTTCCGAGCATGCGTGTTTGTACTTTGGACTTTTGTCTGACGGACTTATGTACACACGCTCAGAAAATCCAACAACAGACATTTGTCCGTGGAACATTTTAAAGCCTAACATCCAACATTTGTCCGTGGAAAATTTGACAACAATTGTCCGAGGGAGCATACAAACGGTTGGATTTTCCACCAACAGCCTGTCATCACACAATTCCCATCGGAAAATCCGATCGTGTGTACGAGGCTTTAGACTGGGATGCCATTAAAGTCCATTTGCGTGTAAAGGCAGGTTTCCCAATACTTTTGACAATATAGTGTATATTAAAGTCGAGAAAGGAAAGAAGGAAGCCATTGATCTGCATAACTATTCCAGGCCAGTGGCTCCGAAAATGTAACGCCTTTGGATCAACATGACAGCCATAGAGCAATTCATTTTAAAGGAGAGCTCAGCAACAGCCCCCTTGTTATATTTTTGGTGCAGTTTATCCTTAAAGCAGGTGTAGGCAAACTTTGGCCTTATGTCCCATGAGGCATTGTTAGATTCTGACCTTAGTTGGAGGGCCAAGATGTCAACAGTAGCAACACCTGCATTTTATCATGGAAGGTTTACTTTAAGAATAAGTAAACCCAACATTTCATATTCCTGATATGTGCCTGTTGTACCATGTACTTGTATGAAAAAGTATCCTGTTCTCTTTGCATTGCTTCCTTTGTGTGAAATACATGGTGCTCCTGCCAGTCTCTTTCCTAATAAAAATGGACTACGCTAGCACAGGGTGGTCAGTTCTCTAGCTGTACTTAGAACTCAGCCTGCTCTCCTCCAATGACCATACTTGTTGTCCCCACTCCCTGCACAGCCATTCACTGGGAAGATCAAAGTATTGCTGTTTCTCCACACCCAGCTCTTATGCAGGAACAGAGGGTGTTTCATCATTTATAAAAAAAAGAAAAATATGTATTTATAGTGTGTGTGTGTGTGTGTGTGTGTGTGTGTGTGTGTGTGTGTGTGTGTGTGTGTGTGTGTGTACACACACACAGTATCTCACAAAAGTGAGTACACCCCTCACATTTCTGTAAATATTTAAATGTATCTTTTCATGTGACAACACTGAAGAAATGACACTTTGCTACAATGTAAAGGAGTGTACAGCTTGTATAACAGTGTAAATTTGCTGTCCCCTTAAAATAACTCAACACACAGCCATTAATGTCTAAACCGCTGGCAACAAAAGTGAGTACACCCCTAAGTGAAAATGTCCAAATTGGGCCCAAAGTGGCAATATTTTGTGTGGTCACCATTAGTTTCCAGCACTGTCTTAACCCTCTTGGGCATGGAGTTCACCAGAGCTTCACAGGTTGCCATTGGAGTCCTCTTCCACTCCTCCATGACAACATCCCGGAGCTGGTGGATGTTAGAGACTTTGTGCTCCTTCACCTTCTGTTTGAGGATGCCCCACAAATGCTCAATAGGGTTTAGGTCTGGAGACATGCTTGGCCAGTCCATCACCTTTACCCTCAGCTTCTTTAGCAAGGCAGTGGTCGTCTTGGTGGTGTGTTTGGAGTCGTTGTCATGTTGGAATACTGCCCTGCGGCCCAGTCTCCGAAGGGAGGGGATCACACTCTACTTCAGTATGTCACAGTACATGTTGGCATTCATGGTTCCCTCAATGAACTGTAGCTCCCCAGTGCCATCCGCACTCATGCAGCCCCAGACCATGACACTCCCATCTCCATGTTTGACTGTAGGCAAGACACACTTGTCTTTGTACTCCTCACCTGGTTGCCGCCACACATGCTTGACACCATCTGAACCAAATAAGTTTATCTTGGTCTCATCAGACAACAGGATCCAGTAATCCATGTCCTTAGTTTGCTCATCTTCAGCAAACTGTTTGTGGGCTTTCTTGTGCATCATCTTTAGAAGTGGCTCCCTTCTGGGACGACAGCCATGCAGACCAATTTGATGCAGTGTGCTGCGTATGGTCTGAGCACTGACAGGCTGACCCCCCACCCCTTCATCCTCTGCAGCAATGTTGGAAGCACTCATACGTCTATTTCCCAAA
Organism: Aquarana catesbeiana; assembly: GCF_042186555.1. Taxonomy (NCBI): domain Eukaryota; kingdom Metazoa; phylum Chordata; class Amphibia; order Anura; family Ranidae; genus Aquarana; species Aquarana catesbeiana. The sequence goes on from NC_133332.1 coordinate 66,314,392, forward strand.
GACAACCTCTGGATATGACACTGAGCATGTGCACTCAACTTCTTTGGTCGAACATGGCGAGGCCTGTTCTGAGTGGAACCTGTCCTGGTAAACTGCTGCATGGCCTTGGCCACCGTGCTGCGGCTCAGTTTCAGGGTCTCGGCAATCTTCTTATAGCCTAGGCCATCTTTATGTAGAGCAACAATTCTTTTTTGCAGGTCCTCAGAGAGTTCTTTGCCATGAGGTGCCATGTTGAACTTCCAGTGACCAGTATGAGAGAGTGAGAGCGATAACACCAAATTTAACACACCTGCTCCCCATTCACACCTGAGACCTTGTAACACTAATGAGTCACATGACATCGGGGAGGGAAAATGGCTAATTGGGCCCAATTTGGACATTTTCACTTAGGGGTGTACTCACTTTTGTTGCCAGCAGTTTAGACATTAATGGCTGTGTGTTGAGTTATTTTGAGGGGACAGGAAATGTTTTACAAGCTGTACACTCTCTACTTTACATTGTAGAAAAGTGTTATATACACACACACGTTTTGCCTTTTATTGCTATTTTGAACTAGATGGGTTGTTTCACAAGGTGAATGTTTACATGTACTTTAAGACACGCTGCTGTTTTATGGAGGTTCTTGGATCAGGCATATAGGACGCCAGTTTCTTCCTTTCTTTTATTTCTTCTGGCAATCTTTCCCAAATATAAAACTAATTGATGGAATTGGTCAGACAAATGGGGCTTACTACAAGCAATTATATATCATAACCATACATTAGCAACCCCCTCTTGGAATTGGGAGGGCTGAGATCATCATTGATCCAAGACGGAGAAGTAGAGGTCACACACTCCATATGTACTGAGTGTCTGACGTTGTGAGAATGCGGTTGGATAGCCTCAGTTCCTCCAACGGTTAATGAGATTTCAGCAACAGAGCAGAACAAGGTAGCCCCGGAGACTCGCATGTTCGCTCCTCCACACGCGAGCCCCCATCTTTCTTTGCGCCGCAAGAACCGCAGGGCAGCCTCACAGCTAAATTTAGAATGTAAAAAGGACAGAAGAAAAAAAAAATACAAATTCAGTGTTTCTATTTCTGTAGCATCAGCAGGAAAGGAGGAAGCATAACAGAATAGAAGACAGTGAAAATGCATTAAACCCTTGAATAATACATGGACCACAGCCAAGAAACCTCACATCAGCAGACAGCCAAAGAATGAGCAGTCGGGGATTAGGGGGGAAAAGGACATTTCTGCATTAAGCCGCAGCTCAGACTATGAACTCGTAATGACTGTATTGCATCTCTCCAGATACCTGCTACACCATGTAATTTAATAAACACCTCCTTCCCAGTACACATCAAATAATGGAGCATATAATTCAATCAGGATGTATAGTCTTCCATGCAATGAAATCATACAAGGTGCTATACAATAAATATCTAAAAAGTATACAAAAGGCTAAATGTGGATTTCAGAAGGGTGCTTTTAAAGCCACATCATGCTTAAAGTCTATATAAAACAGAAAAGAATGAAATACATTGATTGCCAATCTTAGGACTGATGTCAGACGGGTGACTCTGCTGCTCTGTCGCAATCACCAGTGGCAGAATCAATAAGAACCTGCCTGTGTCTCTATAGAATCCCTCCCTCACTACCTAAGGAAGCATGATGTTGCCCCCATTGCTAGCAACTGAGATTTGCAGCATTCGGTGGAGCAATTCAGCTTCCAAGGGAGAGATTTCATTAGAGACAGGCAGCGAGCCTCTTAGTGATTTGACTTTGGTGACTTAGTTGCTAGCAGCAGAGTCGCCCATCTGACATCAGTCTTAGGCTCCATTCACACCTAGGCGTTTTGAATTGCGGGTGGAATCACTGCAATTCTACCCGCAATTCCAACATGCAGGACGCATTTGCGATGCCATTACTTCTTAATGGTACCCCAATCACTGTTGCCCAAAAGAAGGTCCTGCTCCTTTTATTGCGCGATTTATCGTGGCAAAAATGGCACTGTGTTTGGGGTGCCATTAAGAGGTAATGGCATAGCATACGCATCCTGTGTTTTTCCACAATTTGGAATCGTTGGCATAACGTTGGCGCTTCTGCCTAAGATTCAAATCGCCTAGGTGTGAATGGAGCCTAAGATGTGGTGGTTGCATTCGTTTTCTTTTCACCTTCTTTATTTTCACAGCACTGCTTGGGTTTTCAGTGAAGCAGAGGCAGATTGCATAGGAAGTTGCCTTGCAAATCTGGAGAACAGTCGCTTAAAGCCAAAAAACAAACAACCCCTGGAGCACTCGGTATTGGGGAAATAGGATATCAGTCTTGCTGAGAGAAGCAATGACTGATATATACTATACACCGATCAGCCAATGTTTATGACCAGCCACCCAATATTGAGTATATCCCCCTTTTCCTGCCAAAACAGCTCTGATCTATCGAGGCACAGACGCTACTAGACTTCTCAAGGTATATGCTGTGGTATCTGTCATCAAGCTGTCAGTAGCAGATCCTTTAAGACCTGCAAGTTGTCAGAAGGGGTCTTTATGGATTGGATGTTTTTTCCAGCACATCCCACAGGTGCTTGATTGGATTGAGATCTGGAGAATTTGGAGGTCAAGTCAACACCTTAAATTCATTGTGCTCCTCAAACCTTCCTTGAACCAATTTTTGCAGTGTGGAAGGGCACATTATCCTGCTAAAAGAGGCCACTGCCATCAGGGAATACCGTTTCCATGAAGAGGTGTACTTGGTCAGCAACAATGCTGAGTTAGGGGGCATGTGTCAATGTATCATCCACGTGTCCCAACAGGACATTGTCCAAAGCATTACACTGCCTCCAACAGCTTGCCTTCTTCCCACATTGCATCCCCGTGCCATCTCTTCCCCAGTTAAGAGGGGCTCACGCCATCCACATGATGTAAAAGAAAACATGATTCATCAGACCAGGCCACCTTCTTCCATTGCTCTGTGGTCCAGTTCTGATGCTCACACACCCATTGTAGGTGCTATAGGCTATGGTCAAAGATCAGCATGGGCACCCTGACAGGTCTGCAGCTACACAGCCCAATACACAAGAAAAATTACAATGCCCATCTTTTGTGCTTTCAACACATCAAGTTCAGGAAAAACATGTTCACGTGCTGCCAAATATATCCCACCCATTTTCAGATGCCTTTGTAACAAGATAATCAATGTTTTTCACTTAGGGCACTTTCACACTGAGCCACGCCAGGCGTCGGCAGTAAAGTGCCACACGTTTTAGCAGGGCTATACCGTCGCTTTTCCCCTTTCACACTGAGGCACTTTACAGGCGCTACAGCGCTAAAAATAGTGCCTGTAAAGTGCCTCTCCTGTCACTCTAATGTAAAAGCCCGAGGGCTTTCACACTGGAGCGGTGGGCTGGCAGGATGTCTAAAAAAGTCTTGCAAGCAGCTTCTTTGAGACGCTTTAGGAGTGATGTATTTATCGCTCCTAAAGCGCCCCTGCCCATTGAAATCAATGGGCAGTGGTGCTTTGAACCCTTTTTTGGCCGCTAGCGGGGGTTAAAAGTGCTCCGCTAGCGGCCGAAAAAGGGTTAAAAGCGACGCTGCAGGGGCACTTTGCCGGCTCTGCCCATTGATTTCAAAGTGCAGGGGCGCTTTAGGAGCGATGTATAAACCGCTCCTAAAGGGCCTGAAAGAGGCTGCTTGCAGGACTTTTTTTGACATTCTGCCAGCGCACCGCTCCAGTGTGAAAGCCCTGAGAAGATCCAGGGAAGAGGCATGGACTTGCAAAAAGGGAAGAGCAACAAACTGGAAAAGCTGCTCAGCCACAGAAAAATGCAGGAAATGTTAGTGTGGAGGAAAAATTAAGATATAAACATTTTTCATGTTCGTGGAGCCCAGGAGAAACAGTGAAAACAACTGATCTGGCAGATTTTTGAACCCAGAGAAATTTGTTAATGATCCTCAGGGCAAATGCCACCTTTTTCCTTTGGAATAGTAAATCAATTTAAGGAGAATCCCTGAAACTGTTCCTCTGTAGGTATGGGGGGTAATGACCCCCAGAGAAAGCAACTGCTGCATGAAAGCATAAAATCTTTGTGGAGAGGGTGGTAAATCTGGGAGCATAAAGTGGGGTGGAAGTGGAGGTTGAAACTCCAGTTTATACTTCCTGACGAGTGTTGTTTAATACTGCTTTAAGCTTAGGAGAGATAGCGGCAGAATGAGCCCCCTGCTGCAGTGAATCCTGTGAAGAATCCACCTCATCCTCTGCCACCTCCTCCTCCTCCAGAAATGTAGTGCCCCTAACGATAGAATCTGAAATAGACTCAGGAGGGAAGGCAGAGAGGGGTCTCCAACAGGGCAGAAAACTTTCCTATGACGTGGTGCCTCAGAGCTCCTCCTTGATCCGATAGGAGGAGGGAGGTGCAGCCAACTGAGTATTAGAGGTCTCAAAAGGAGGGGCCATGGGTGGAGCAGTACTCATGACCAAAGAGTGCAGAATAGAAGGGGTTAAAGCTGTCCTGTGAAAGAGACACCTTGATATCGGTGCCTTGTCATAGCAGGAGCCATGGCAGTGATCTCTAAGATGTCTCAGAGTATGTGTATTCAGTCCGCAGGTGTAAATGGTAACAAATTCAAAAGAATGGGTGACTCCAGCCAATGTGACATACTGGAGAGTGTGGTGCAGCACTTGCCTAATGGCTGTGACATATCATTTAAAGTGCCACAGTCCATGCCACAGCTTTTGCTTCTTACAGCCCACACTCCATGTAAACCATGAGTGGAACTGAAGCTGCTGCATCCTGGTTTAAAGGGAAAGGCCCTGACTTACCCACACTCACAATGACAGGCCAAAAAGGTCTCAGAATTCAGGGAACCAGTCACACCCAATCCGTATGGCCCTGGATTACTATAACATCCTGTACCTGACATAACACATATGCACTACATACTAAAAGGTGGGCACCCAAAGCAACAGGCCAGTACCACGTTTTTCTTCTGGCAGGGTGGTAGAGTGCCTGAGGAACAACCACATTAAGCTACAGTGCAGCCAGAAGCTTGATAGAAGAATCTACAGATAACTTTCCACTGATAAAATAAGCCATTTACTTCTCTTAGTAGAGAGAAAATGTCCAACACACTGGCAAATATCTGAGGCTTTCTATGAGTAAGAGGGGTTTTACGGGGCAGTCCATACAACTGTTTGCCAGTATCCAATCACCTGAAGGTGGATGCATATAACACAGTAGACCAAAACGAGATCTGCCCTGTATTTTAAAAAAATAAGAATTTTAATTTTGACTTACCAGTAAATTCTATATCTTGAAGTACAGTAAAGGACACAGATCAGGAAGTTACAGACCATGGTTTATTTGCCACTACTTTCAGGTGATTGGACACTGGCAAAAGCTTTGCTGGGAATGCCCCCAGTGCACCCTCATAAAACCCTACCCACACTGAGGGACTCCAGTATTGTGGCAAACAATAAGGAGAAACAGAGGACACAAGGGAGGAACCATGTCCTGTACTTTAAGATATGGAGCTTACTGGTAAGTCAAAATGTCCTACTATCTTAATTATAAATAACAGGACACAGGACAGAAAGCTATAGTGTCATAAATCCAGAACTGCGTGACTGTGACAGAGTGAACCAAACGTAAGTAGGTAAAAAAGTAAGTAATTTATTAAGATAAATGCATTCAAATATAAACGCTCCACCAATACCAAACAGTGTAAATAAACCAAACAACGACAACAAACTAACCAGCATATACAGCAAAAGTAGGTTACCGGAATCGTAGTCTTAGCCAGGCCAGGGTCATAAACAGGAGATTAGCAGATGGGGGGCAAGGAGCAAGACAGACAGGGAGAAGGTAGAAGGGATCAGACTGCAGGGAAGGGGAACAGGAATACAGCATAACAGGATGGGCAGGAACAGGTACAAATACAGGTACAGGATCAGGTTCAGGTTTGCAGGTTCACAGGGTACAGGTTAGGGCTCAAGGACAATACCAAGGCAAGGATGTGTGAGCTTGCCGCGTATTTATTCCATTTTCTGAAATCAGGCTCAGGTGATGCCTGACTGCAGAAGGTGATATTGGCTCCTTACTGCCAGGATCCACCCGCTGGTGGACGCCAGTACCGCGGCCCAAAGATCACATAACACCAGCAGGGGAAAGCTCTCCTGACAGTTCCAAACTGCCAGGAGACACCTGCTGGTGGACATCAGTACTGCACGCCAAATGTCAGATAGTATTACCAGCGGGGGGAACCTTTCCTGACAGTATCCCCCCCCCCAAAAGGAGCGACTTCCGGACGCTCCAACTAGCCGCTGCTGGGGAAAGTTCATGGCGTCAAGGCAGGCAGCGTCACATCAGGCTAGGCATGAGGAAGGTCCATGGCTTTAAACTAGGCAATGGGCAGAGGCACCTCAGGCTGGGCAGCGGGCAGTGACACATCAAACTGGGCAATAGGTAAGTCAAACTGGGTAGCAGGCACAGGAACCTCAAGCTAAGTAGCAGGCACATCAAGCTGGGTGGCAGGCACATCAAGGTGGGAGGCAGGCAAATCGAACTGGGCAGCAGGCATGGGCACATCAAGCTGGGCAGCAGCCACGGGCACATCAAGCTGGGCAGCAGCCACGGGCACATCAAGCTGGGCAGCAGCCACGGGCACATCAAGCTGGGCAGCAGCCACGGACACATCAAGCTGGGCAGCAGCCACGGACACATCAAGCTGGGCAGCAGGCAAGGGCACATCCGGCTGGGCAGCAGACAGAGGCACATCCGGCTGGGCAGCAGACAGAGGCACATCCGGCTGGGCAGCAGACAGAGGCACATCCGGCTGGGCAGCAGACAGAGGCACATCCGGCTGGGCAGCAGACAGAGGCACATCCGGCTGGGCAGCAGACAGAGGCACATCCGGCTGGGCAGCAGACAGAGGCACATCCGGCTGGGCAGCAGACAGAGGCACATCCGGCTGGGCAGCAGACAGAGGCACATCCGGCTGGGCAGCAGGCTCCTGGTCCTCTGGCAGGGCAGCAGGCTCCTGGTCCTCTGGCAGGGCAGCAGGCTCCTGGTCCTCTGGCAGGGCAGCAGGCTCCTGGTCCTCTGGCAGGGCAGCAGGCTCCTGGTCCTCTGGCAGGGCAGCAGGCTCCTGGTCCTCTGGCAGGGCAGCAGGCTCCTGGTCCTCTGGCAGGGCAGCAGGCTCCTGGTCCTCTGGCAGGGCAGCAGGCTCCTGGTCCTCTGGCAGGGCAGCAGGCTCCTGGTCCTCTGGCAGGGCAGCAGGCTCCTGGTCCTCTGGCAGGGCAGCAGGCTCCTGGTCCTCTGGCAGGGCAGCAGGCTCCTGGTCCTCTGGCAGGGCAGCAGGCTCCTGGTCGTCTGGCAGGGCAGCAGGCCCTGGTCGTCTGGCAGGGCAGCAGGCTCCTGGTCGTCTGGCAGGGCAGCAGGCTCCAGGTCGTCTGGCAGGGCAGCAGGCTCCAGGTCGTCTGGCAGGGCAGCAGGCTCCAGGTCGTCTGGCAGGGCAGCAGGCTCCAGGTCGTCTGGCAGGGCAGCAGGCTCCAGGTCGTCTGGCAGGGCAGCAGGCTTCACAGGCGAGAAATGGGCATCGCAACCTCAGACCGGGAATTGTGCACCGCAACCTCAGACCGGGAAACGGGCATTGCAACCTCAGACCGGGAAACGGGCATCGCAACCTCAGACCGGGAAACGGGCATCGCAACCTCAGACTGGAACACTGACACTTCAGGCTGCAACACAGGCACCGGGACTTCAAGCTGAGACACAGGCACCGGGACTTCAAGCTGAGACACAGGCACCGGGACTTCAAGCTGAGACACAGGCACCGGGACTTCAAGCTGAGACACAGGCACCGGGACTTCAAGCTGAGACACAGGCACCGGGACTTCAAGCTGAGACACAGGCACCGGGACTTCAAGCTGAGACACAGGCACCGGGACTTCAAGCTGAGACACAGGCACCGGGACTTCAAGCTGAGACACAGGCACCGGGACTTCAAGCTGGAACAGATTAACTGGTGTGGAGGCAGGTTGGGTTAATGGCAGGATCGTATTGGTTGGAAAAACTCAGATCGGGAAACGGGCATCGCAACCTCAGACTGGAACAGACACTTCAGGCTGCAACACTGGCTCTGGCACTTCAGGCTGAGACACTGGCTCTGGCACTTCAGGCTGAGACACAGGCACCGGGACTTCAGGCTGAGACACAGGCACCGGGACTTCAGGCTGAGACACAGGCACCGGGACTTCAGGCTGAGACACAGGCACCGGGACTTCAGGCTGAGACACAGGCACCGGGACTTCAGGCTGAGACACAGGCACCGGGACTTCAGGCTGAGACACAGGCACCGGGACTTCAGGCTGAGACACAGGCACCGGGACTTCAGGCTGAGACACAGGCACCGGGACTTCAGGCTGAGACACAGGCACCGGGACTTCAGGCTGAGACACAGGCACCGGGACTTCAGGCTGAGACACAGGCACCGGGACTTCAGGCTGAGACACAGGCACCGGGACTTCAGGCTGAGACACAGGCACCGGGACTTCAGGCTGAGACACAGGCACCGGGACTTCAAGCTGAGACACAGGCACCGGGACTTCAAGCTGGAACAGATTAACGGGTGTGGAGGCAGGTTGGGTTAATGGCAGGATCGTATTGGTTGGAAAAAACTTCAGTTTTTTCTTTGGCTTAGCCACTGAAGCTCTGTGGGTGACTGCAGGACTGTAGGTAAGGGGTGCAGCAGACTGGAAAAGAGGGTTGGAATATGGCAGGGGAGAGGTAACAGTTGCTGGGGGAAGTTCTTGTGGGTTTGTAGGCAGCTGAGAAGAGGCAGGTGGGTAAAAGGCAGGATAGGTGCAGGGAGCAGAAACTGGATATTGGTATTTGGTTGGAAGCAGCATATACTGGGCTGCAACCGAGGTTGCCGTGGGTGATGGGGAAAAATACAATTGGGTAGGCAGGTGTCTGATGGCAGAGATGGTTTGTTTGGCTGGGGCTGATTGCATCATATCAGACCATGCTGAAACTATAGGTTGCATAAACTGCAGTTTTAATTCTGCCTGTCTAACCAAGGACTGAACAAACTCAATGCACTGTTATCATCTGTTGGGAACAGGTAGTGCTCACAAAAGTATGTGGGATCATCTTCGAGAAGCCACACCAGAGATACAACCTGATTAATACTAAAAGGGGGAGAGAAATCATCATGGACCTTTGGAATACAGAGCAGGGCCAGCTCTGTACAAATTTGGATCAAAGGCTGCACATCCCTAAACAGTATACAACCCTGATCAACCAGGGAGTGAGCCAAACTAATAATTTCTAGTCATTGGTCACTAGTCCACTCTTGCAATGCCTGGCGGCAATATTCACTACTCTCTGACGCCAGCAGAGCAAAATAAACAACCTCATCGGCATTCATGTTAGCAAACAAACTGAATCAAAATGGTTCCCCTGTGCAGCCACTTCTGGTCAGGGGCGCCTTGGTATTCTGTCATAAATCAGAAGTGACCAGAACTGCGTGACTGCGACAGAGTGAACCAAACATAAGTAGGTGAAAAAGTAATTTATTAAGATAAATGCATACAAATTTAAATGCACCACCAATACCAAACAGTGTAAATAAACCAAACAACCAAACAGTGACAAACAGTGACAAACTAACCAGCATATACAGCAAAAGGGGATACCAGAATCGTAGTCTTAGCCAGGCCAGGGTCATAAACAGGAGATCAGCAGATGGGGGGCAAAGAGCAAGACAGACAGGGAGAAGGTAGAAGGGATCAGGCTGCAGAGCAGGGGAAGAGGAATACAGGATAACAGGATGGGCAGGAACAGGTACAAGTACAGGATCAGGATCAGGTTTGCAGGTTCAGGCTCAAGGACAATACCAAGGCAAGGATGTGTGAGCTTGCCGCGTATTTATACCATTTCCTGAAATCAGGCTCAGGTGATGCCTGACTGCAGGAGGTGATATCGGCTCCATACTGCCAGGGTCCACCTGCTGGTGGACGCCAGTACTGCGGCCCAAAGATCACATAACACCAGCAGGGGAAAGCTCTCCTGACAGTTTCAAACTGCCAGGAGACACCTGCTGGTGGACATCAGTACTGCACACCAAATGTCAGATAGTATTACCAACGGGTGGAACCTTTCCTGACATATAGACCATGGGATAGCCTCAAGCACAAAACTGAGAGATGGGCATCAACATAGTAAATAGATCCCCTTGCTTGAAGCTAAAGCTTGCATCAACAGAGGCCTGAACATCTACCCGGTAAAGCTTTGAGAAAGTATTAACAGAAGAACAAGTGGCAGCAGGTGCTTGATTCTAAAAGGCCCGATAAACAACCACAGAATTGGTTGAATTTGTCCTGATAAGGAAATCCAGAGCACAAGCTCTGGAAATGAGAAGCCTGAACCCTCACAGCTGTGACCAGGCAGTGGAGTGAAATCTCCTTGGCATGTTTCGGAGCAGGACATAGGAAAGGGAGAGCAATATCCTCATTAAGGTGAAAAAAGGAATACCTTGGGGAGGAAAGAGGGTCTGGGTCTCAGGACCACCTTGTCCCTATGTAGGATAAGAAAAAGCCCCTTTCGAGAAGAATCCATCAAATCAGAAATATGATTGATGGAAGTAATGGCCACCAAAAAAGCCATGTTACCCGTGGAATCCCCCAGTTGGATATTCTGAATCAGTTCAAAGGGAAACTAAACCACCAGATTAGTTACACTACCAAGAATCCAAAGCTAAGGGTTTCTGCAATAAAATGGATAAGACAGAGACCTATCCTTTTTGGATGTTGGAAGGCAAGGCCGTAGCTGAGGCATCTTTCAGCAGATGATCATCTAGGTACTCTGTGACATGGATGCCCTGACTTCTTAGCAGGGCCAGGCACAGGTCAAGCATTTTTGTGTGGCAGGGAGACAAATTGATTGTGTTGGTCTCACACAGAAAAGCATAGAAAGCATTGGTGAGTGGGAAAGATGGAAATGTGAAGATAGGCACCATAGATGTCCACTGATACCAGAAATTCCACTGATCTGAGAGCGATGACAGATCTTGTGGACTCCGTGCAGAACTTGGAGACATGCATATATCTATTTAGGGATTTCAGGTCCAATGCCATATTTGGTTTTGGGACTGTGCATATGTTTGGAAAAAACCCTCTCGACATTTCCTCTGCAAGAATTGGGAATACTACTCTTTTTGCCTGTAGCTGACTCAGGGCTACCCACAAATCAGCCTGTCTTTCAGGTAAAGTTGGCATATAGGAGGGTAGGAATCGAGGATGGGGCAGTGATAGAAATTTTATTTTGTAGCTCCTGAAAATGACAGATTAGATCCAGAGGTCTGGGACTTCTGTGATCCAGACTGGCACAAATGCCAACAGACATATCCCCAAACGGGCTAGTGAAGGCACCCCTTCATTGAGAAGAGGACATCTGAGTAGGCTTTGAGGGTTTTGACATCCAAGACTTACAACAAAGGGATGGACCCACCCTTGACTTAGAAATGACACTTGGAGAGCAAAAGATCCCCTTGTGGTAATAAGAGGTATTAGTATGCTTATGCTGTTTTTTGTGGAGTAAAAGTACCTTTACCGCAGTAACTTCCTTGATAAATTAATAAAGGGATTCACCAAACAGGTATTCAACATCCAAAGGCATCCATAACATGTTTTTTGCAAGCAGGCTATGCAGAGAAGCCAAAGAGAGCAGTGTCATCCTAGAGACCTGGTGATATACATCCTCTAAGGCAGCGTTTCTCAACTGGGGTGCTGAGGCAAAAGGGCAAAAAACTGGCTACATGTTAACACCTGTATTTAGACGAGAGAGAGAGAGAGAGAGAGAGAGAGAGAGAGAGAGAGAGAGAGAGAGAGAGAGAGAGAGAGAGAGAGAGAGAGAGAGAGAGAGAGAGAGAGAGAGAGAGAGAGAGAGAGAGAGAACAACCCGCACCGCCTCCTGGCTCTCCCCTTCTCTGTGCTGCTATCTGAATTCTTTGTGACAACCTATAATCTTGTATGAGCTGCCTGCCCACGTCCTACCAACGACGTCATTGGTTGCTCAGGACGGGTCAGGGGGACCGCACAGTCTTGTGGGTTGCCAACAGGAATAAAGAAAGCAGAGAGTCGAGAGGAGGTGCAGGTTGTGCTCTCTCATCCCTGTCTAGAGTTAACACAGTCACTACTCCTGTAGTGATGAGATGGGATGTGGTGAGATTAGTCTTTGTAAAGCTTGAAGGGGCATTTGGAGAGAGGGGGAACAGAATTAGTGCTCAAAGGGGATATGGGGGGTATTTATACTAAGAGAATTTGGGAGGGGGAATTTGTGGTAGCAGGGGAAATTCGGGGGGGGGAGAGGATTTATAGTCTACAGACCACTGAACTCTGCCCCACAAACATTTTATGCATTGTTCACACCAGGTGCAGTGCGGTAACGTGCAAAATCTTGCATTTTCCTGCACCGCACAAAAATGCACTGTAGGTGATCAACAATTCTTAATGGCACCCCCACGCATCTAGCAAATACGCATGCTTTGTGCCTGCGAAAACGCATTGTATCACAGTACCAAGTGTTTTGGTGCAGTGTAATTTTAAAAATCATGGCAGCACCTTTTTTGCATGTATCACATGCATAGAGCAGCCAACTAAAAAGAGTATGCGGCGGAACAAGCAAAAAAGCATGTGCCCGGACGCACCTCCTAGGTGTGCACGAGCCCAGACTGTTGTGCCCAAGATTGCGCACAATTCTAAAAGATATGTTGACTGAAAAAAGGTTGAGAAACACTACTCCAGAGCATCAACACAATATAGCAGCGCTGAGAGCATAAGTTGCAATTATTGTAGCAGGACAGGTACCTCAAAGGCAGAATTGTGTTCTTTATTAATTTGCCCATATCCAGCGAATAATACCCCACATATAAAAAGAAGACCTGGTCAAAAATACAGGGAAACTCACTTACCTTATCCAAGTTTCTGGTTACAGGAGGCAAACAAACTTCACCTATCGCAGTAGGCGTAGCCCTATAGCCCTGAAGGGGTCTTCAGGGTCTGGGTGTCATTGAAATGGACCATGACCCTGGACCTACATAACACCCTGTGGCTTACTACACTCATTGCACCATGTGCCAAGGTGAGTGCCAAACGCAGGATCCAGTGCCTAAAGCAAACAGAGGCAAACCAGCTTTGGGGTCCTGATACGGTTCATTTGGTGTACATTGAGTACACAATCCAGAATTTGCTGGTGAGCCCCTGAGGCAATAAGAAGTTGGATCCTGATAGAAGTGTCAGTCGAGGTAGTGAAGAAAAAAAACCCCAAAAAAACAAATGTTCAACACCTCATGGTCTCATGGAGTTGGTAGGGTTATAGGAGGGGGAACTGGAAATGTTCCCAGAAAAGCTTTCATCAGTGTCCAATCACTTGCACGTAGTGGCAAATAACCCATGGTCTGTAACTTTCTGTCCTGTGCCCTTTACTGTGTGATTAAGATAATTTTTTGTTCCATTGTTTGAGACTACATGCAGCTGTATTGATGTGTACAGTCACATCCTGCTAACATCATTAAATTAGAAGTCTGATCAAGAATACATTAATGTGGTCAGAGCTGGAAGTACAAACATTACTTTTTTTTTTTTTAAATACAAGATATTACTACATTAGTATTTCAGTCATAAATCCCCCAAAAAAAACAGTGGGCTCATTTTGTACTTAAACACTGTAGATTTGAACGGTTATGTTTGTTTAGCCACAGGACACTTTTGACGCTGACAGTTTCTGTCCACTACTAGCATTAAGCCTAATTAGGTGGAGTTGAGGAGAGGACTGAGTTAAAAGAAACCCTGTTACAATCATGGGCAATCCAAGCTGATTATATAATTAAAGAATTGTGTAAACAGATTGGTTTCAGTAAAATCTGCATTAAAAAATGTTAAGGTTAGAGCATGTAAATCTCATGCTTTGCTAGGTTGAGGTCAACACTGCCTCATTAAACCTCTTTATTGGCCAATAAGACTACGCATTGTAGGGAACCCATATTGACTTTTGGCCAATTACACTTTTTTAATTCATGGCCTTTTAAACTTTATTTTTGTGCTTTCTCTATAGTGTATATCCACATGCACACAATCTTCAGTTCAGTTCTTATATTCAAATTTATTTCATGACAAAGGAATTTCAATGAACTGTAAGAAAAATAAGGAGACAATGGGCACTCCCTGCTTTTCTGGCACATTGAGGCTTCAGACTTAGCAATTTGAGGATTGCCGCTATTATTTTTAGGCACTCAAAACAGCAGTTCTTGTATTTGTTTCATAACAGCTTTAGGTTTTAAGGCTAGTTTTACACTTGCAGCAGACCTTGCCACCCATCTGAAAAGCAATTTGCAGTGGATGCTTTTAAGAGGCATTTGACAGGTGGTGAGGAGGCAGTCGCTTTCCCACTGCCTGTTTAAACACAGTAAAGCCTGCCCCACCACATCATGAATCCTTTCACTTGAATAGGTTACGTTCAACGGCATTATTGCCTGCTGAATGTGACAACAGGTAAAAATTTTGCTGCAGCATGTGTATCCTGTTCTTCTGCCTTTGCAGCTTAAAAAAGAAACGTGGGATTTAAAGAAAAAAAAACGAACATAGGTACTCACCTAGGCAGATGCAGCATCAGTCCCCTGCCGCCTCAATAGGAAGAACTGAGCAATCAAAGATCGCTGACTGCTTAGTTCTTGGTCTTCAGTAAGCAAAGAGTCAGTAAATGTCAGACCCTCTGCTCTGCCCCTATAGCAATTACTGGAGAACTAAGCTGTAGAGGGGGCAGGAGCAACTGGTTCAGGCTCAGTGGCTTAGCCAGCTGCCGGTCCAGGCATCTGGGTGGATCCCACATTAAAGCCGCAATCTCTAAAGAGCTTGGACCGGATGAGTGACGTCACCCAACAGCGGACATTAGCCCACTGATGGCTGAATACGGGTCACAGGAGTGCAGAGCTAAGTGCAATCCTGTAACCCATAGGAGAAGCAGGGACAAAAAAAAAAAAAAAAAAAAAAACTTTGGCCCTACTTCTCCTTTAAGGGAGCAGTAAAAGCACATTCTCAAACACCTATTTCTACCTCCCCAACTGAAAGTGTAAAAAAGCCCCAAGGGATTCACAAGCCTCAAACCTTTTTTTTAATCATACAGTACAGGCCACAGTCAGATTCAGACTAGCGAGTATGGGCAAGTTCAGGTGATTGGATACTGTAAAAAAAAAAAAAAAAAAAAGTACAAAACTGTGAGAACCCCCATAAAACTTATCCTGTTCCCAGCAATCCTCAGTCCTTTCCTAGTCTCTTTATGTGATGGATGTACCCTGTGCTGGTTAGTAGCACTTACTAAAATTCTTCAATCAACTTTTCCTGCCTCGACATTTTACTTAGCTACCGGATCGGTGTGCCATGGTAAGAACTTTGGGGTATGTACCTGGACCATGCCAGAATAGACAATGGGCTGGCTGTGAAGTTGTTTTGGGCATTGGATCCTATGTTAGGCACCCCCCTTGGCATGTAGGGTTAATAGCAGGGTGCTATACAGGTCCAGGGCAGAGGCAACCTGCTCTGGCGTGGCCCAGTCTCTGAAGACCCTAAGGGTGTCTGGCCATACGAAGTGGGTTAAGTCAGGGATATTGAGGATTTATCCCTATGCTCTCCTGGGTGAATCACTGGGATCTGTATGGGATGCTACCCTAGGTGTCTCCCTTTCCCAGGGTGGGGTTCCTCCCTCCTTCTCACTAATGTATGGGGTGTCCAAGCTGTCCTCCTTGCTTCTGGTTCTGCTTCCCTATCACCTTTTTGTGATTGCTTAACCTCTCACTGTGGGCAGCCAAGGTTTAAACCCCGGCTGCTCGAGCACTGCTGGACAGTCCTGTCACCCTCTTTGGGGTTTTCAGTGACTCAAGTAATCTGCTCTGCTCATCAGCCAGATGGTACTACATATCCTGGACATTGACAGTGGTTCTTCACGCGTCAGGGCACGGTTTGCTGAAGGCTCCCAACCTAAGCCCACCAAAATGCGCTTCCTTAAAAGGCTCAAACCATCTAGGACCTTTCCTGTACACTGCTTTATGGATGACATACGATATGGGGACTGGCAACATCCTGAAAAAAGTACATGCGCTGCCTAAGCACTTTGCTCAACAATATTCTATAGAAAACTTATTTCTGAAAATACTGGTGGTCCCAGGGGTTGATTTAGTTATTGCCCTTCTCAACAGATCTCTCATGGTACCAGTGGAGGATCTCCTTGATTATAAAATTTTAAGTCCTTTTCAAATCCTCCTTTGCTTTTATTGTTTGGACTTTTATTGCACTATTCAACCTGTTATCACCTCTCTTCCAGTATGCAAGATTCTGGCAGTTCAGATGAAACGCATTAAACAAAAACTTGATCGATCACAACAGACCCTGAGCTCCTTCAGCACCTGAAACTACAGACAACTGCTCTGTGGTAATGTATGGATGGATTGGCTGACTTCCTGCATCGGATGTTTAGGCCTCTTTTGTGTCCAGATGCACAGACCCCTGCGGCTTAAAGGATAAGTTCACTTTTTAGAAAAAAATAAATAAATACACATTTTTTTGCAGGTAAAAAAAATGTGCATTTATTAATTTTTGGAGCCTGTAAAGCATTGTACCAGCGATCAGTAGATCGCGGGTGCCATGTAGGTCTCCAGCAGATCTGCCAGTGTATCTGTGTGCCGTACATCCTGTACGGGTAAGCAGATGCAATCTGACAGGAAGAAGCTGACCTTGTCGTTTTCCATTCACAGGACACTGTGAATGAGTAACGCAGCTGGAGCCCTGTTCAGCCACTTTTTTTTTAAATTGTGACAGCTAGTGGGGGGAACCCCTGCTAGCTGTCAGATTGGGAATCGGGGAGGTGCAGAGGCCACTCCTTTCGTAACATGTTACATACGGAATACGGGTGTAACATGTTACGAAAGGTGATCTTTTGAATATGAGTTGTCAAAACCGAAGTGCAAAACTTGGCGGGAGTGGATTCCCTTTGCAAGGAGGACATCTCTTTGATGAGGAACTCGACGCTTTCATCAAATAGTCACTGGGAATTCCAGTGTGCTGGATACACAATTTGATGCTGGAGTTGGGAAAGTAATTTCTCATGCTGCACAGTGCTCTCGACAGATGCCAGGTCTGTTTCAGGGCATCTGATGCAGGTTCACTCAGATAACATCTCAGCTGTAGCTTACATCAAACAAAAGGATAGGAAGCGGACCAGATTCTTCTCTGGGAACATCACATTCCAGTTGCAGAAAACTGGCAGACGGGCTCCCTCAGCACCAGCAGCTAGACTGGTAAGAGTGGCCCCTACCCCCAAAGTATTTTAGGACATTTGTTAGAAATGGAGGCTGCCAAACGTAGTCATTCTTGGTCTATATTCAACCACAAACAGGAGAGGTTCATGTCTTGGTCAAGGGATCATAAGGCTTTTGCGGTGGACACACTGGTGCACCTCTCAGTTCTACCTGATATATGCCTTTCTTCCTTTAAAGATCCTCTCTCATCTGCTTTGCTGAATAGAACTTTGTACACTGACATACTCCAGCTTCTGCTGGATGTTCCATGGCCATTACAGGCCAGACAAGCCAAATTTACGGTCTCAGGGTCCGCTGTTCATACTGCTTCTCAGTCTCTAACTTTGATAGACTGGCTGTTGAAGCCCAAGTCCTGAGAAATAAGTGTCTGAATCCCATTATCCCTACGCTTTTTAGTGCCAGAAGGCAATAGTCTCAAAAAACCTACCACGGAAGTTCAAGCTTATTTTGCCTAGTCTTCAGTCAGGGCTCGATAAGAGGTTGTCCGAGTATGATCAAAGGCCAAATTTAAACTTTGGCTATACTCTCTCAATAGCTGTTGGCACTTTACTGCCTGGTGAAGGCTTTCGTGTGTGTGTGGGGGGGGGCTCATATTGTTCCCCCCTCCAGCAGCTCTCCGGTGGAATGATGGGGATTCTAATCTGGTATTTTCTACTCTGCAGACCTTTGAACCCAGAGATATATCTTTGGCCTTTGAACCCAGAGATATATCTTTGGCCGACCTTACTCACAAGGGTTTTTTTCTTATCACTATCAGCTCTGCCAGGCGAATGTCAGAACTGGCTGCATTATCTTGAAAGGAGCCCTTCCTGGTGGATCACAAGGACAAAGGTCATCCTTCCGGCTCAAGGTATCCTTGCCTATGGTAGTGTTTTCTTTTTCACCTCAGTCAGGACACTGAGCTTCTATTCTTTTATCCTGCTTCAAAACACCCTTTGAGATACCCTCAGGAAGTTGCACTTTACTCCTGGAGGTTGTTTTTTAGCTGTTAGAATCTACCTCACAGCCACACTAGGACAGGGTTCACATATGCGCAGCTGCCGTTTGCAGTCCGGGGTGTTTCTGTTCACTGGTTGAGGTGCAAATTTTTGGCCTGAATTCGCCCCTGAGTTGGACCCAAAAACGCAAAGCACCCTTGTTAAAATGCTGATCCGGACATATGTGAACAGGCTTTATTGAGAGCCAGTCGTATTCACGCCATGCAAATTTGCATATATGTGAACCCAGCCTAACAATCTGATTCTCACTGTGCTTCAGGAAAAATCTCACAGGAGGCATCTTGCTCCACCATTGCTAAGTGTTTTCATCTGGTTGTGGTTCAAGTAAAAAGTGTCCTGTCCTGTCCGAAGACTGGATTTTATTATTTACCTGTAAAAATGTCTCAATTTCTTATTGTACAGTATGGGACACAGGCCACCTGTCCCTCTGTGGTCCTTTGATTGCTTGCTAAAGAACTGAGAATTGCTGAGAGTGGAAAGGTTTATATGGAGGTCCTCGCAGTTTTTTACCAGTATCCAATCACCTGAAGATACCTCCCTATAACACACTCTGAATCTGCCTGTGTCCTGTTATCTACTCCAAAAATAGTCAAAATCCAATTTTTTAACCACTTCAGCCCCGGAAGGATTTACCCCCTTCCTGACCAGAGCACTTTTTCCAATTTGGCACTGCGTCGCTTTAACTGCTAATTGGGTACAGCATTGCATGACCGCGCAAACGAAATTTGCGTCCGTTTCTTCCCACAAATAGAGCTTTCTTTTGATGGTATTTGATCACCTCTGCCGTTTTTATTTTTTGCGCTATACACGGAAAAAGACCGAAAATTTTGGAAAAAAATGATATTTTCTACTTTTTGTTCTAAAAAAAAATCCAATAAACTCAATTTTAGTCATACATTTAGGCCAAAATGTATTTGGCCACATGTCTTTGGTAAAAAAAATGTCAATAAGTATATATTTATTGGTTTGCGCAAAAGTTATAGCGCCTACAAACTAGGGTACATTTTCTGGAATTTACGCAGCCTTTAATTTATGACTGCCTATGTCGTTTCTTGAGGTGCTAAAATGACAGGGCAGTACAAAACCCCCCCCAAATGACCCCATTTTGGAAAGTAGACACCCCAAGGAAATTGCTGAGAGGCATGTTGAGCCCATTGAATATTCATTTTTTTGTCCCAAGTGATTGAATAATGACAAAAAAAAAAAAAAATTACAAAAAGTTGTCACTAAATGATATATTGCTCACACAGGCCATGGGCATATGTGGAATTGCACCCCAAAATACATTTAGCTGCTTCTCCTGAGTATGGGGATACCACATGTGTGGGACTTTTTGGGAGCCTAGCCGCATACGGGGCCCCGAAAACCAATCACTGCCTTCAGGATTTCTAAGGGCGTACATTTTTGATTTTACTCCTCACTACCTATCACAGTTTTGAAGGCCATAAAATGCCCAGATGGCACAAACCCCCCCCCCCCCAAATGACCCCATTTTGGAAAGTAGACACCCCAAGCTATTTGCTGAGAGGCATGTTGAGTCCATGGAATATTTTATATTTTGACACAAGTTGCGGGAAAGTGACAATTTATTTATTTTTTTTTTTTTTGCACAAAGTTGTCACTAAATGATATATTGCTCACACAGGTCATGGGCATATGTGGAATTGCACCCCAAAATACATTCTGCTGCTTCTCTTGAGTACGGGGATACCACATGTGTGGGACTTTTTAGGAGCCTAGCCGCGTACGGGACCCCGAAAACCAATCACCGCCTTCAGGATTTCTAAGGGTGTACATTTTTGATTTCACGCTTCACTGCCTATCACAGTTTCGGAGGTCATGGAATGCCCAGGTGGCACAAACCCCCCCCAAATGACCCCATTTTGGAAAGTAGACACCCCAAGCTATTTGCTGAGAGGCATGGTGAGTATTTTGCAGCTCTCATTTGTTTTTGAAAATGAAGAAAGACAAAAAAAAAAATTTTTTTTTTCTTTTTTTAATTTTCAAAACTTTGTGACAAAAAGTGAGGTCTGCAAAATACTCACTATACCGCTCAGCAAATAGCTTTGGGTGTCTACTTTCCAAAATGGGGTCATTTGGGGGGGTTTTGTGCCACCTGGGCATTCCATGGCCTCCGAGACTGTGATAGGCAGTGAAGAGTGAAATCAAAAATTTACGCCCTTAGAAAGCCTGAAGGCGGTGCTTGGTTTTCGGGGTCCCATGCGCGGCTAGGCTCCCAAAAAGTCTCACACATGTGGTATCCCCGTACTCAGGAGAAGCAACAGAATGTATTTTGGGGTGTAATTTCACATATTCCCATGGCATGTTTGAGCAATATATCATTTAGTGACAACTTTGTGCAAAAAAAAAAAAAAAAAAATTTGTCTCTTTCCCGCAACTTGTGTCACAATATAAAATATTCCATGGACTCGACATGCCTCTCAGCAAATAGCTTGGGGTGTCTACTTTCCGAAATGGGGTCATTTGGGGGGGGTTTGAACTGTCCTGGCATTTTATGCACAACATTTAGAAGCTTATGTCACACATCACCCACTCTTCTAACCACTTGAAGACAAAGCCCTTTCTGACACTTTTTGATTACATGAAAAAATTATTTTTTTTTGCAAGAAAATTACTTTGAACCCCCACACATTATATATTTTTTTAAAGCAAATGCCCTACAGATTAAAATGGTGGGTGTTTCATTTTTTTTTTTTTTCACACAGTATTTGCGCAGCGATTTTTCAAACGCATTTTTTGGGGAAAAAACACACTTTTTTACATTTTAATGCACTAAAACACACTATATTGCCTAAATGTTTGATGAAATAAAAAAGATGATCTTAGGCCGAGTACATGGATACCAAACATGACATGCTTTACAATTGCGCACAAACGTGCAGTGGCAACAAAATAAATACATTTTTAAAAGCCTTTAAAAGCCTTTACAGGTTACCACTTTAGATTTACAGAGGAGGTCTACTGCTAAAATTACTGCCCTCGATCTGACCGTCGCGGTGATACCTCACATGCAGGGTGCAATTGCTGTTTACATTTGACGACAGACCGACGCTTGCGTTCGCCTTAGCGCGAGAGCAGGGGGGACAGGGGTGCTTTTTTTTTTTTTTTTTTTCTTTATTATTTTTTTGCTTTTTTATCTTATTTTAAAACTGTTCCTTTCATTTTTTTTTTTTTTTTAATCATTTTTATTGTTATCTCAGGGAATGTAAATATCCCCTATGATAGCAATAGGTAGTGACAGGTACTCTTTTTTGAAAAAATTGGGGTCTATTAGACCCTAGATTTCTCCTCTGCCCTCAAAGCATCTGACCACACCAAGATCGGTGTGATAAAATGCTTCCCCAATTTCCCAATGGCGCTATTTACATCCAGCGAAATCTAAGTCATAAAATGCTCGTAGCTTCCGGTTTCTTAGGCCATAGAGATGTTTGGAGCCACTCTGGTCTCTGATCAGCTCTATGGTCAGCTGGCTGAATCACCGGCTGCATTCTCAGGTTCCCTGTTGAGACAGGAGAGCCAGAGAAAAACACGGAAGACGGTGGGGGGGGCATTCTCTCCCACTGCTTGTAAAAGCAGTCTAGAGGCTAATTAGCCGCTAGGATTGCTTTTACATGAAAGCCGACCGCTGGCTGAAAAGAATGATACCAAGATGATACCTAAACCTGCAAGCATCATTCTGGTATAACCACTCAAAGTCGTGAATGGTGTACCTGAAGACAAAAAAATGGTTAACAATAAAGCACAGTAAACGGTAAAGTATAAAAAATTGCATACCTGAAAAGCAAACATGATAAAACATAACAATAAAACATTGCAGAATAGAATACAGTAAAAAAGAGCAGAACAATAGAGAGAATAGAGAGAGAGAGAACAATAAAACGACAACTATTATTTTTTATTTTATATTTTTGTTTGTGTTTTTTTTTTTTTTTTTTTTACACTTTTTTTGTAACTGTAACTTTTATAACTGTAACCGGTTCCAGGTTCGGGTCTCTCAAAATGCGATGGCATCTTGGGAGACCCTGTGAAAGTGTGTCCTAGTCTGTGCAATGCTGTACCCTACGCTAATACTCAACTAGTGAATGGTAGCGTTCAAAACATTCACCAATGCAAAGACCAGGATTGACAGGAGGGACAATAATAGCGGGTGTCACGCCTATATCCGCGTTTGCTGCAGACACAACATCTTTTTTGGGGGGGTTCGTTGGGTAGGGGTACTCGGGAGGACATAAAAATGCCTCTCATGCAGCCGACTGCATTTGGTTGGGGATGTGAATGGGGGAAGTACGGGCGCTGCAGAAGTGGTGGGTTCCCAATTAGGATTGGCGAATGCAGCAGGAAGGGCACTATGGGCACGACGGGCCTGTGTTTGTCTTCTTGGTGGCAGCGGGACACTACTTGTGCTTGCCACCTCACCAGCTTGAACTGCACTTATGGGACTCGCCACGTCAGCAAGTGTTACTGCAGTGCTGGTTTGACTACGACCGGGGTGTACTAGGCCGCTGGCGCTTGCCAGTTCACCAAAACGCTACCAAAAAAACTGTTAGCGATCGCAGGGATCAGGCCTGACTCTGCGAACGCTGCAGTTATGCGTTTAGTGTTTTGTAAGTGACAGTGATCGATCGATACTGCACTTGGGTGGGCTGGGCTGGGCCGGGCGGAGGGGCAAAAAGCAGGTGCTAGCAGGTATCTGGGCTGATCCCACTAACACTGCGTTTTTGGGAACCCTAAACTGCTGGGGACGCCAGTATAGATCTGATCGGATCAGATCAGATATTGATCAGTTCAGATACTATACCACTAAGGGATGTGTACGGTGCGTGCGTGGGTGTTAGCGCGACCGGCGCTAACCTGACGCTGCCTGGGGCTGGTGCTTGCCAGTTCACCAAAACGCTACCAAAAAAACTGTTAGCGATCGCAGGGATCAGGCCTGACTCTGCGAACGCTGCAGTTATGCGTTTAGTGTTTTGTAAGTGACAGTGATCGATCGATACTGCACTTGGGTGGGCTGGGCTGGGCCGGGCGGTCGGCTGCAGTCGGCTGCATGAGAGGCATTTTTATGTCCTCCCGAGTACCCCTACCCAACGAACCCCCCCAAAAAAGGTACTAGTACATGTACTAGTGGGATGTCACCTCAGCCCCAAAGGGTTAGGACCCATGCAAGCCTTCCCTATGCCCTTCAGAACCCTCTTTAGCTTCCTCCTAGCTAAGGAGCAGCTAACATTCCCCCTTCCACTGCCCAACAAGGAGTCCGTGTGAACACAGAGCATTTAGCCCCAATAGATTTCTTTAATTACATTTTTACAAAAGGACCTGTTATCATTAATTGAGGCCCAATGCAACCTGTATGTACAATTTATACCGAGTAACCCAACACCCTATTATTCCCAGCTCTATGAGTGGAGAGACCTAACAGTGGATTTTTGTTGGGCCTTACATTCAATATGGGACTCACCAAAAACAAAAAATAACCTACGTTCATACTGGTCCACCAACCCCATGCCGATCTACTTGGCAGTAAAGCCCCGAACCAGATATTTGATAATGAGGTTACTCAATTAGAACAACAACACCCAGTGCCCTCCCCGAAACGAGCCAACATATGACAAGTTATATTAAATTCGGCCACTTTTAAAATAATTTTTCTGAAAAATTCCCTGTTAGTTATTTACCCAGGACCAAAATATCCCTGTGGATAAATCGCTTGTCCACTTTACCGGCAGGTTGGGCTTTAAGCAATTCATCCCAGCAAAAAGGCCCAGTATGGGGTAAAAATGTACAAATTATGCAACTGAGCCACAGGGTACACCTATGCCTTCATGGTGTACGAAGGGAAGGACACCCAGCTACATCCCCCTAAATGCCAGGACTACTTAGGATCAAGTGGGAAAGTCAATCGGGACCTCATATACTCACTCCGGAACAGGAAGGGGTTCCCTCGAAAGCTTGTGAATATGAAGCTAAGAAGAGGAGACAAGGCGAGTTTGCAGAACAGACAAATTCTGGCTGTGAAGAGGGACCACTTCTACGATGTTACCTGTGATACGTGAGGTGACCTATGCAGTTAGAGGATTATCTGATCACTACCTGTTGGTTCATAAGTTGGCTTTAAATTTAACTCAGAGCCGCATTTTATGGAAAATTAACCCTTATTAGTTTGACCTTTTTCCTTCAAATCAGAAAATAATGCATGATATTTTGACTTATAGTACTGTTAATAAGCCTTCTGTATCTTCAGGGATTTATTGGGATTCTTTAATAGCTTATATGGAGAGGTTTATTTCTCAAATCCCAAGGATCAAAAAAAAGTCTAAGGCTTGGGAACGCTTAGTGATTGAAGAAGTTTTAAAGGCCGAACTATATATAGTGAACCCTACCACAGAAACACAACAGGAGGGGATACAAAAACAACAGATATATGCTGAAGTTTCCCATAAAAAAAAGCAGAACAGAAACGTTTTTTCCTTCAGCAACCTTATTATGAGGAGGGGGAAAACACAGGCCACCTTTTGGCAGCAATAGTTAAAGCTCAAAAACAAATGACACAAGTAGTAGAATTAAAAATCTCACCAAATGAAACTGCACAAACTACTTTGGAGATCCCAACAGTGTTTCTTGATTTTTATAAAAACTTGCATAGTAGTAAAGTATCCTATAAGGAAACTGAATTGCAATTATTTCTTAATGCTATCACCATTAACAGAATTGTCGGTGGCTGACAGAGATGTTGGACCAGCCTTTGACATTAGGGGAACTCCAGTTTGCCTCTGCCAGCTTACCTAATAATAAAGTCCCAGGTGCAGATGGGTTACCAGGGGAAGTCTAAGGTTTATGGAGCTGATTTGTTGCCTGAATTATTGGAGATATTTAATACAGCATTGGAATGTGGTCACCTCCCACTCTCTATGAATGAAGCAATTATTATGGTTTGGTTAAAACCTGATAAAACTCCTAATAATCCTGAAAGGAAAAACATAAAGAGGATATGGGACTTTCAAGGTGCAAAAATACACAAAGTGACAAAAATAGGATTTTTATAATAGATTACCTGTAAAATCAATTTCTTGGAGTACATTACGGGACACAGCCACAGTAATTAAAAAGAAATAACTCCTGCGCACAAGTGGATGGCCAGACAGATGATACGACACAGGCCTTGCTGCCCTCAAGGATGGGGAATCCTAATAAACAACGAGATATATGACATATGAGATATATGACACCAGCACACCCTAAACAGGAAGTTCAATTGCCCATATAACCCCTCCCCTTACCGGGATTACCCCAGTTTTGTAACAAAGCAATACACGTGTAACCAAAAAGAGGGAAGGGACCTCTGTGTCCCGTGATGTACTCCAAGAATAGGATTTTACAGGTAAGCTGTTATAAAAATCCTATTTTCTTTATCGTACATCAGGGGACACAGAGCCACAGTAATAACTGTATGGGATGTCCCAGAGCAATGCCACCTGAGGGGAGGGGACACAAGCAAAAGTAGGGTGCAAACAGACCTGAGGACCTATACTGCAGCCTGCAGCACACTGCGTCCAAAGGTGACATCCTCATGCCTTGTTACAATCCACCTGATAGAATCTGGTGAATGTATGGACTAAAGACCAGTTTGCGGCCTTGCAGATTTGAGCCATGGAGGCTTGGTGATGCACTGCCCACGAAGCACTAACAGCCCTGGTGGAGTGCGCTTTGACCTAAAAAGGTGGAATCTTCCTCTTCAAGCCATAAGCTTGAATAATTACCTGCCAAATCCATTTGGCAATAGTGGATTTCGATGCTGCCTGTCCTTTCCTAGGACATTCAGGCAACATGAACAAAACATCTGTTTTCCTAATCTGAGCAGTCCCCTTCAAATAGATTTTGACTGCTCTCACTACATCCAAAGAATGTAGTGAATTTTCTTCCTTAGAACAGGGTTCTGGAAAAAAATAGGGTAAAACAATATCCTGGTTTAGGTGAAAACCTGAAACCACCTTTGGCAGAAAGCTAGGATGAGGACACAATACTACTCTATCCTTGTGAACGATTAAATAGGACTCTTTAAAAGAAAGAGCCGCCAACTCTGATACCCTTCTTGCAGAAGAAATGGCTACCAGAAAAACTAGCTTCCTTGTCAAAAGGACCAAAGGAATATGTTGCATCGGCTCAAAAGGGTGTTTCTGTAATGCCGACAGAACTAAATTCAAGTCCCAAGGGTTCAGGGGTGCTCTAAAAAGGTAGATTAAGCCGCGTTACCCCCTGTATAAAGCTTCGGACCGAAGAATGCAAAGCAAGTGGACATTGAAACAATACCGATAAGGCCGAGACCTGGCCCTAGATAGTACTCAAGGCCAGTTTTATCTCTAGCCCCATTTGCAGAAAGGCAAGAATTC
The DNA here is from genome assembly GCF_042186555.1 of Aquarana catesbeiana. Lineage (NCBI taxonomy): Eukaryota > Metazoa > Chordata > Amphibia > Anura > Ranidae > Aquarana > Aquarana catesbeiana. The sequence continues at coordinate 66,341,142 of NC_133332.1, forward strand.
TACCTATGACATACTTCTTAGGATGCCAACCCCTGGATTCACACCAGGAAACATATGCCTTCCAGACTCTATAATAAACGAGTCTGGAAGCTGGCCTCCCTGCATTAATCAAGGTAGGCATCACAGAGACTGAAAGCCCACGATTCTTTAGAACGTGTTTCAATAGCCAAACCATTAAATTTAACGTCTGTAGGATGGACCACTGGTCCCTGCGATAGCAGGTCTGAACGTGGTGGTAGGGTCCATGGGGCCCCTACCGCCATCTTTACTATTTCTGCATACCAAGATCTTCTGGGCCACAAGAACTACGACTTCCTTTCCTGCTTGATCCTGCGAAGAAGTCGAGGTAGCAGAAGAATAGGAGGGAATGCATAAATCAGTGAAAACTGATCCCACGGGGTCACCAACGCATCTGTTCCGCATGTGAGTGGATCCCTTGTTCTTGACACAAAGTTGTTGACTTTGTAGTTGAACCTGGACACAAACAGATCTACATCCTGGATCCCCCATCTTTGGCCTATAGTCAGAAAGATGTCAGGGTAAAGGGACCATTCCCCCTGTGGCATTGTCGGATTGAATCCTGACAGGTGAATTCTGCAACCTGAATGTCCAGGCCCTTAGGGCTAGACGCGCTGCGCGAATCTCTAGAATGTTGATGGGCAAGATCCTTTCGGTTCTGGACCATTTCCCTTGGGCAGACGCTTCCTCCAGGACTGCTCCCCAACCTGAAAGGCTGGCATCTGTTACCACCTTCCAGATAACCGGTAAGAAGGATTTCCCCTTCTGCGGATTCTCGGATATCCTCCACCAACTGAGGCTCTGGCGCACCTTTTGCGACAAACGCATTGGAAAGTGCCTGAATCTTCTTGTTCCAGGCCGATAGGATACTGTTTTGCAGCAGTCTCGAAGGAAACTGAACACAGGGAACTGCTTCAAATTAGGCCACCATCTTCCCCAACAACCTTATACAAAGGCGAATGGAAGGACCCTTCTTTGCCCCTTCTGGGCTGTATCTATGACCAGACCCAAACATTCTAATCTTCTTACTGGCTTTAAAGAAGATTTCTCTAGGTTGATGACCCAACCTAGGTATTCCAGGTAGTTGACTGTGGTGACCACGCTTTGGTCCAAGCAGGCTACTGACCCGTCTATTAAGAGCAGGTCATCCAGGTATGCTATTATTGTTATACCTTGAGTCCTTAATCTGGCCAGAGGAAGGACCAAAAGCTTTGTAAACACCCGAGGTGCAGTAGCTAGACCGAAAGGAAAGGCTACAAACTGCGTTCGAAGTAGAAAAACTTCATTTTCAGATACTTCTGGTGAGCGGGGAAAATAGGTACATGCAGGTATGCATCCTTGATGTTGATTGATGCCAGAAGCTCTCCCCCTTGTAGGATTGAGACTACTGATCAGATTTATTCCATGCGAAAAAGAGCGAATCTTCAGGAATCGGTTTAGATCTAGAATGGGTCTGACACCCCCATTTGGTTTTGGTACCGTGAAAAGGTTTGAATAAAACCCTGACCCCTGCTCTTCCACGGGGACAGATTCTTCCTGCCAGACCTTTGAGAACTGCAGAAATCTTATCCCCACTCGAGCGAGCGGGGGCGCCCCTTCGTAAAGAGGCTTTAGCGTTCTGTCTTGCGGGTTTCCTCCCCCAGGACTTCTTTTGTGGAGGCTGCCGCGACTGCCTGGAGGCTAATGCCCCTGGCACTGGAGAAAGAGCCCGTTTAAATGAGGGACGTTTACGCTTTAACTGGCAAAGGGTAATTTTCCCACTTAATATTTTTTGGATATATTTGTCCAAATCCTCCCCAAAACAGCTTTTCACCGTGGAAAGAAAAACCAGCCAGGAGCTTTTAGCATGGCGCTTCGGCTGACCAACTTTTCAGCCATAAGATTCTTCCAACCCAAGCGTAAGGCAAGAGATTTGAAGAATAGAATCTCTGATTGTGTCAACTGCAAAGCACAAAGCTGCTGGCAGCTCAGCTAATTTCTGGGCCTGCTGTTCAGGGAATACCTTGAGTACCTGTTTCAAATGGTCTCTCGAGGACTGACATACCCCAATTGCTACCACTGCAGGTTGAGCCACTGAACCTGCCAGGGAGAAAATGTTTTTTTTAACAGGAATTCCAATTTTTTATCAGTTGGATCCCTAACATTGTCAACTGGACAAGTCACACTTTAATTCACAGAGGATATAGCAGCGTCAATTGCTGGTATACTCCACATCTTGGTAAATTTTTCCTCCATAGGATAAAGTGTTGAAAACTTTTTAGGAGGGAAAAAGTGCTTATCTGGGTGATCCCACTCAGAATACATAAGCTTTTCTAGTAATGAATGGACAGGAAAGGCACGCAAGGCTTGCGGAGGCTTTAGTGAACCCAAACAGAAAGCGGGCTCTTCAACAGACTCCATTAAGGGTAGCTTAAATGTGGACCATTTCAGTAAGAGAATGCACCAGCAATTTCTCAGCAAGTGAAGCTGAAAAAGGTCCTTCCCCACTTGATTCCTCCGAAGAGGAATCATCAGCCTGTTCACGGTCCCCTAAGGGGGATTCATCTTCCCTCTCCCACAGTTCCTCCGTTTGAGGATCCTGGGTGGTAGAAGAGGACCTAATGTGTTTTCTTCCACTCTGTGAAGACGTGATTAAAGCCACTAATCTTTCCTCTAAACCACTCATAGCTGAGGAGAAAACCTGCTCAGTTATATAGACAGGGGCTAAAGTAACGGAAGCAATTGCAGCCCCTAATGACCCTATAGGCTCACTCTGACCAGCCTCCTTAGATAGGGATGGTGATGCAGAGAGAGGGTCCTTAGGACCTAAGGGTGACCCCCTTTGTGTCCTTGGTTTTTGTGGCATTTGAACCACCCCCTTTGGTCCTAGTGCTGAGCACAAACGCAAAAGGTACCACCAAAAAAATGCACCCACTGCTGAGCAATAGTCCAGCAACTATCGCTGCTATTAAACTCAGCCTGATGCTTAAGTAAATGTGCCTGGGAATGCCTGTGTCACCCACTCACATGCCACCCGTCCGCTCTGTGTCCCTCCTGAAAAAAAAGGTGCAGTTTATAGCTATACAGCCTGTGTTGACGCTGAAGCGCGCCAACGCCACTAAGCCCTGCCCCATTCCTCCAACCACCCACCGCGCCCCCCCTCATCTATTTTAAATTATATTGTTTTCCCGCACGAGTGGGCTCCGATCCTGACTGGACCGCATGGAGGACTGGGGTGGAGGGGAAGAGGAGCGCTGCCAAAGGGAACCGCCATAATGGTGGCGTGGCATACCGGCGTCTGATGCCATGCTCCCTCTGCCTGGAGCAAAGCTATCCAGGTGTGTGTGTGGGGGGGGGGAACGACATTCCTAGAAGAAAAAAAAACCCTTTCCCACGACTTTACCTGGAGCCTGAGGCGGAGGAAGCGTACAGCTTGATACACAGAGCGAGATTGACAAGCATGGAACAGGTACGTGCTCTTGCCAGCCCCCGGTGGTGACTATAGGCATGAAAACAACATTTACTTAAAAGGATAAAAAAAATCCATAAGAATTAGAAAAATTCCTTAGGAATCTCCCTTACCTTATCCAGCTGGAGGGTTCTGTTATAACAGACCCAATCTTCACCTCTCACGGTGAGCTCCGTTGAAAAAAACCTTCAGGGACTGGAGCCCCCTTTTTTATCTTGGGATCCACAGCCCTGGGCCTGTAAAAAGCACCCCACCAGGAATATGGCTGAAAAAAAAAAAAAAAAAAATACAGGATCCTGGGGTCCAGCTCTCTAAAAAGAGAATTGTTACAGGTAAAACCTTGTTTCTTCGGACACAAGGCCCGGATACCATTCAATTTGGCCTGGAAAAGACACTTAGAATGCATCCGGTTGCATGGCTTGCCCCAGCAAGAAGTATTCCAGCGGAGCTCAGCACAGCACATCTTTACTCGTGACCAACACCTAAGACATTGGCGAAAAAACTGAGTAGTAGGTGTATGGGGTAAATCCGCGCAATGAATTGAATGTTTTAGTTATGGATATGGCTGCTGCCTCTACACATACAATACCACCTAAGTGGAAAGTATTAAAAAATGGTAAAAAAGCAGGAGTAGTATGGCGCTGCCCTTATGGAGACAAAATTTTTATTTTTTTTTTCTCTCTTTCCCTTTTTCCTTCTTTGTAGTGAATGTATTGCCTAGTATCCTTATAGAATTGCTTCTAAAACCTGTATATGTTCAAAAATTGAATAAAACTGACTGGTGGTGAATATTTCTATTCAAAATGAAAATACAACAACTGGTGCTCCAATTGTTCAACAAAGGTGCATTGTGCCCTTTAAGTTAAGTAATAAAGTAGTTGTGGATATAGATGTAATATCATCTAGGTGGAAAGTGTTAAAAAAAAAAAAAAAAAAAAAAAAAAAAAACACCTCTCTTTAAAATGACTTTATAATTCCTAAAGTGTGTGTGCCAAAAATGAATAAATATGTGACTGGTGCCAAGTCCTTACTGTTAAAGGTACAATTGCAACATAAGGTGCTTCAATTATTCAACAAAAGTGCATAGTGCAGCTTCACTAAAGTGACCAGTGTTAAATCATACAAATCCATACAACATTGTGCAAAATATCCATCATAAATAGTGACTTTTGTGCTGTGACCAGTATTGGTTGGATAGGAAAAGTTCCGTTTATGAAAAAAACAAGTTCTTTTTGGAGTAGTTTGTAGTGTTCAATCTTTGAGGGTCAAATATCTGTAGGAAAGCTTCTTATCCAGGTGCTGGTTTCTTTAATTAGTGCCTTGTCTGCATGTTCTGACAATGCTTGCACTCACCGGATTCTCCTTTCCCCTGCAGGGGTATGGATGGTCACAGTGTCTGCCACTGTGCAGCAATCAAGGATGTCCCCCAAACTTTACTTGCGTATTGTGGTGTAGTAATTACATGTAAAGGAAAGAAGGTATGCCCTAGGAGGACTTTTATTAAAACTTAATAGACAAATGTACTCACATTTCAAATGAACAAATCAAGCATGCCAAAAGTTAGCGAATTCCCTTTGTTAGAGGTGCTGCAAGACGTTCGTAACCCGCCCTACGCACGTTTCGTCGTCAGACTTCTACTGAAAAAAACTGAGGTACTCCCTGTAAGGGGAGGGGTTATATGGGGAATTGAACTTCCTATTTAGGGTGTGCCAGTGTCCATCCCCTGAAGGTGCTATATAACCCATACAGTTATTACTGTGGCTCTGTGTCCTGTCATGTACGATAAAGAAATATAAAAGAAAAATATATACAATTTTTATTAAACGAATTACATCAATAAAAACAGTACATTCAGTATACTCATGGCCAAGGATGAGTGCAAGACATCTTATGAATGACAATGGTTTACTGTAGTCACGTTCAAGTTTTCTACATGTTTCACCATATGGCTTCTTCAGGAAGGAACGTGAAGATTCTTCGAATATCAAGACCTATGCTTCAACAGCTTTAATCATACCGCCCAATATCATTACTTACATAGGATATGAAGTTATTGGCAAAGGTGTTAGCCATTAGATTAACGAAAGTAATATCCAAGATAGTGCATATAGATCAGTCTGGCTTCATTCCAAATAGATCTACTGCAGTGAATTTAAGGCACCTATTTCTTAATTTGCAAGTCCCATCCGAAAACGTGGGCAATAGGGCTATATTGTCGCTTGATGCAGCAAAAGCTTTTGACAGCATAGAATGGGACTATTTATGGCATGGTTTAGAAAAATTTGGTTTTGGATCCTAGTTTATAAGATGGATACTCCTTTATGCTGCCCCAGTGGCACTGGTGCAGGTAAATGGACATATATCAGTGCCTGTCTCACTGCAGAGGAACAAGACAAGGAAGTCCATTATTACCTTTACTTTTTGCTTTCGCTTTGGAACCGTTAGCTGCATCTGTTCGTCAGTCATCTAATATTGTTGGATTGCGTAGATCTTTAGGAGAGGATAAGATCGCTTCATATGCTGATACATTGTTATTTTTGGGAGATACATCTTCTCTAAATGCAGTGATGTCTTTAATATTTATGGTTCTTTCTCAGGATTTAAAATTAATTGGGATAGGTCGATTCTTTAACCTGTGGACCCCTTGGTGACCAATCTGCCAACATCTACCTCTCAGATAGGTGTGGTTTCTGTATTAAAATATTTAGGTGTACAAGTTACATCACAAGTGAATACATACGTGAAGTGGAATCGAAGTCCACTATTTAAACGGTTTAAGCAAGTGGGGAAAATTTGGAGTTAAATGACTTTAACGGTAATAGGTAGAGCTAATCTGATAAAGATGCTATGGATGCCACACATATTATATTTGTTGCATAATTGCCCTGTATGGCTTCCTCAGAAATGTTTTAAACAAACAGACACTCTGTTTAGAGACTCAATATATGCCTATATGGAATAATCTGCAATTACCTGATGTGGCAAAGCTTGAAGATTTTGATTAATGGAAGAGGGCTGGCATTCTGCTTTTCGATAGAGGTTTTGCATCCATTTGATACGTTAGCAGAGTTACCATTTGCCTAATAAATTAATTTTTTCAATTTTTACAGCTACGGCAGGCTTTGCAGAGCCAAGCAAGGACTTTCCTATTTAAATATAATCCCTCATCGATTTTAGCCTTGGCAGTAACTAAAATTCTCTAAACAGGGACTTATAGGGAGTATATACTCTTCTATAAACTAGTTGGAACTAATCCACAAGAGTGAGAAGATCATAAACACCTAGTGCTTGGAGACAGCAGGTGACACACACCTATCTCCAAGCACTGGGTGTTTATATGATCTTCTCACTTGTGTTACTTTCTCTTTTTTTATATATATTATTTTATCAGTATTACGCTATGTTGTTAATTTTTTTTTGGGGGTAAATTTTTTGTGAATCCACGCCAATTTCACGAGTGTTAATCGTTACAATCTACTGTGACTGGATCCTTAAAGGCCCAGGCTGGGTTTAAGCCACCTGCTTCATTTGGCTTACTATCTGGTAAGCATGTCATTCAACAGTTGGGACTTATTTCTACATTAAGTGTTATCAATTGGACAGTCAAAGAAGTTTTTTTTTGGATTTCCTTTTTTGTTGGACTTTTATTAGTTCTATACTATCAAGTAATCTTTCACATATGTTTTTCACATGTTTACCTATATTAATTTATTTACGCATCAGTTCAGTGCACGGCTTTTTCCACTTTTACTTTTTTGTTGTCGTGTGACAGTGATACTGATAAGGTGTCGAACGTGGCAGTATTTTAGTTTTATGCACTACAATTTTTTTTACTATTTGGTGGGATATCAGGGGTTTAAACAGACCCCTGACATCTCCCTTTGAGACAGGGAAATGGACTAAGCACACAGACTCCCCAGTCTGTTTCTCTGCAGCCTCAGCTGCACCAAAAATAAATGGAGGGGAGACAGACTCCTCTCCATTCATAAACTGAAGCATCATAAACACAGGTTACAATGTTTCAGTTATGAATGGACAGAGTCAGTAATCACTGACTGTTAATTCAGTAAAGGAAGGAGCCGGTAAATGACAGATTTACCAGCTCCTTCCTGCGCTCTCCATCCTGACAGATCTGGGACAGGGGGACCGGAAGACTCAGGGAGCCAGGGACCAAAGAGAGAGGGAGGACACAAGGGACAGTCGGGGGTGATTGGTGCGGCCGTGGGGGTAGTTAAAAGCTGCCGGACCAAATGTCTCAGCTGGCACCTACCCAAGGAGAAGATCTTATAAGTAAATATATTGCAGACTCCTCCCTTCCAAAACTTACAAGTGATGAAAAAAAAATAGCACTTAATAAAACTATAGGAAGAATTTATCAAGGCCTTAAAGAGCCTGCCGGTGGGTAAGGCCCTGGGGCCAGATGGGTTCACTTTATTTTATTATAAAACATTTAGTCAAACCTTAGCCCCTAAATTCGTATTAGCATTCGATTCAATACTACAGGGCAACTCTTCCAAAGGACACCTCACAAGTGCATATTACCGTACTTTTCAAACCCGATAAAGATCCCTCGCTCTCTGCCAGCTACAGACCAATTTCACTTCTTGATATAGATTTAAAACCATTTAGAAAGATATTGGCAAGAAGACTTCTTCCTTATTTAGAAAGGCTTATCTACATGGACCAGTCAGGTTTTGTACCTGGGAGAGAGGCGAGGGATAATACTACTAGAGCCCTTAATGTTATACATCTCTGCAACACTACCAAACTTCCTGCAATGCTTCTCTCCACAGATCCCGAGAAAGCATTTGATAGGGTGAGCTGGAAATTTTTTTTGAGGAATACCCTTTAATATATATTAATTGAGAAAAATGAAATGGATAGAAGCCCTATATGATTACCCAATACAGGTCAAAGCTAACCAGGTGCCATTTGCCAATTTTACATTGGCAAACAGTACACACCAGGGTTGTCCATTATCACCGCTTCTTTTTATACTAACATTGGAACCTCTGTTGAGATGTATTAGATGTAACCCAGATATATCAGGTGTACAGGTTGGGAAGACAATAAAGTAGCTGCATTTGCAGACGAACTACTGTTTATTACCAACCCAGAAATACGCTTACCTAACTATCAGAGAATTTGATTGTTACCCACAACTATCAAACCTAAATTAATCTAGCAAAATCTAAGGCAATAAATCTAACAAGCTAGAATTCCTGTTTTAGAACTCAATTTCCCATTTAAATGGGCAACAGAAAGACTTCAGCATCTGGGAATATACCTCACACGTTCTAATATAATTCCCCCCCCCAAATTGCTCATTAATATTAGGAATGACCTTAGGCGATGGCGAAACTTGACACGTGTGGTTTGGGAAAAATTGTATTCTAAAAATTAATGTACTGCCCCAGTTACTGTATCTTTTCCAAATTCTTCCGGTGACAGTCCCAACCAATTTAAAGACAAAATTAGAAGAGAGTTCATACAATTTCTGTGGGCCGATTACCTACCTAAGATCAAGGCTGATATACTTAACATGCCAAAAAAAAAAAAAAAAAAAAAAGTGGGGGTACAGAATTACCAGACCCAATTCGATACTACCAGGCAGTACATCTATCCAGAAATCTGGATTGGTGTAATCCAACGAGAGTAAAGAACTGGATACCTATTGAACAATCACGCCCATCCCCCTCAAGGCAAACCCCGTGGTTGAGCAAAAGAGAAATTGTCCAAACCAAGTAAAGAAACACCCTAATGTAGGCACTACATACAAAATTATCTACAGATGACAAATATGACACCAATGATTGGGAACCCAGATTTTCTACCAGGAATATCAGATCCTAAACTCCAATTTATTAAAATCAACAAGTTTCAAATACAAGACTTTAGTGACCTGGGAAGATGGAAATCTATAACCAATATCCAATGCTTACACCAGCCCTTCCACTATGGTAGGCAATCCAAATAAGACAAAACCTTAGGTCACTATCATTTCGACCCAATGACAGCAGACACGCCCACTACTTTTGAGCAACTATGTATGTCTGGACAAAATAGTAGGCAGCGTCTCTCCAGGGCATATGCAGAATTGACTGCACCGTCAGAAAATTACACCCCACTTTATATTGCCGTATGGGAAAGAGACTTAAGCACAATAGTTTCCATTGAACAGAGATTTTATGTTCTATTTTGTACATAAACCATCCATACCCTCTAGAATACAAGAATCATGATATAAGTTGATCACTAGGTTGTATATATCACCAGAGAAACTGCATTGTATGTTACCAAATGCAGACCCTACCTGCTGGCATTGTGGAAAAAGATAGAGGAACGCTCTTCCATATATTCTGGACATGCCATGAAATAGGCCCCTACTGGCAAAATATATGTATTATAATTAAGCATCTTACTGGCCTAATACTTGACCAGAATCCAGCAATCTGTCTACTACATCTTATTTCTCTCTCAAAAAGTAAATATCAATCACTGGTGAGGCATCTTTTGAATGCGGCTGGGGCTTGTGTGCCAACACATTGGAAATCCCCCAACCCCTCCTACTATAGGTCAAAGGATCAGAGCGGTATATGAAAATCATGAGAATGGAGGAACTTACGAGATTTTTAAATAAAAAGATTGCTTCCGTAAAACATGGTTGCAATTGACCAACTTTACTTTGTCAACAAAATATCAGGTACTAGTTGACCATTGATCTGGAGAGATGTCCCCCCCCCCCCCCCCATCCCTCTTGAGGTTGGGGGGGGGGGGGGGGTGGGTAGAGGAGGGGGAAGAGAGATGGCAGACCAATGGGATTCTGCTGTGTATCACTACAAGCAATACAAGCCTATTGAGGCATGGACCGTTAGAACAAAGGTAACAAATTTTAAAACCACTTTTTGGTTGACTAGGTAAAGAAGGAAATTTGTTACTTACAAAATATAGTTTTTTTATTGTATGTATTATATTGAGCCTGGGAATGCCCAATAGGCGCGCTGTTCTGTATTTTAAACCTTTAAAAAAAATTGAAGTAAAAAAAAAAAAAAAAAACACTGATCTCCCTGTATAACTTTCAATAAAGCACCTGACAGCCGTGGGAGGGAGAGGATTAAGCGGCTGTCAGAAGAACTATACTGGGGAATCAGTGCTTTTAACTGCCCCCCACCGATCACCTGTGAGGCTGCCCAGCCCCCTGTAGAGCTTGAGGATGCCTGGTCTCATATAACAGGTATCAGATTAGGCATCGGAGCATTTGCACGCGTACCGATAATAGTGCAAATGCTTAGTATTGGCACCAATACTAGTATCGGTGCATCCCTAGTTCCAAGCCTACCTTGCCATGAGAAGAACCCACCCATTGGTATAAAAGTCTCAATTTACTTTTCATTTTGCCATATACAATACTACTGTAATTTACCGCACATCCACGTGAGACCCTTATCCTTAGGAGGAAATCATCACTGCCCTTCTATATCCAAACAGCCCCCAAGAAAACATCAGATGTGATCAGCAGACTCCACAAACGCCATTTTCCCGAGAAAATCCCTCCCAAACAGACCAAAGACGTAAAAAAAAAAAAAAAAAAAAGTTAGAAGAGACCTTATTATTGCTCCCAGTGTCCTTACCAGGCTTCTGCATAGGTGACAGTTACCGCTTTGCTCTACATTATTAGTGAAATATGGTAAACATAATTATTAATTCCTGCCATTTACCTTCACACCCCTTATGCCACTGCTTGCTCTTGATCTGACCCTGGCTTGTTATTCGGCCACACCTTTGCCTGCCACTTTTGTACATACCTCTGCCTGCTCCGGGAACTGACCCCGACTTATTTGACCACGCTTCTGCCTACCACTACTGTACATACCTCTGCCTGCTCTGGAACTGACCTTGGACTGTTTGACCACGTTTTCTGCCCGCCTCTTGGACTGATCTTTTACGCTGCTACTGGAGTAGTGGGATTCATAACACGGGGTCTCAAATGCGAGGGGCTAAACTTAAATTGTTTTTTTCTGGATGAAGAAAACACTTTTTTTCGGTTTTCTCATTCCCAGATTAGGGTCTGGAGACCCGAAGCTTCAAAGAGATTTGGGTGGGAGAAGTCCCTACCCGTCCCCATTCTGTCTTGACCAAGGCCCTACACATCTGCCTGCAGGACTTGCTGTCATCATGCCTCTGCCTGCCGCATGAACTGACCACTCCTCTGCCAGCTACCTGTACTATGGACCATGTTCCTGCCTACTACCAGGGCCAACATTTTGGCACTGCTGACAATATCTCTGCCTGAACTGTATATGGACAGTATCCCTGCCTGTTGCCTGGCCAATATCATTCGCTGACCAAGTCCCTGCCTGCTACCTGGACCAGTGCTCTCCTAAAACCACGGGTGATCTTTTGTTTATCCTTTGCTCAGCAGAATATATTTTGGGGTGTAATTCTTGGCATGTGCATGCTATGAGTCCCTAGAACACCTGATGGTGCTTCTTGCGTGTTTGGCCTCTGTATGTGGCCAGGCTGTGCAAGTCTCACACATGTGGTATTGCCATACTCAGGAGTAGCAGAATGTATTTTGGGGGTGTCATTTTTGCTATGTACATGCTATGTGTTGGAAAAAAAAAAAAAAAATATTCTTATAAAATGGACAACTTTGTGTAAAAAAAAAAATAAATAAAAAAATAAAATATTTTTTCACTTTTCCAAAAACTTGTGAAAAAAACCCAAAATGTTCAAAAGACTCATTATGCCTCAGATTATACATTGGGGGTGCTTTCCAAAATAGGGTCATTTTGAGGGAGTTTCCATCGTCCTGGTGCTCCAGGGCCTTCAAAAGTGTAATAGGTGGTTGAGAAATTAGGTGCTCCTAGAACGCCTGAAGGTACTACTTGAATGTTGGGCCTCTATAAGTGGCCAGGCTGTGTAAAAGTCTCACACGTCTTATTGCTATACTCAGGAGGAGGACTAGCAGAATGTATTTTGGGGTGCAATCATGGCTATAGATATCTTGGAGAAAAAAAAAAAAAAGGAAGAAGAAGTTTTAATTTCCCCCCCCCCCACATTTTCCAAAAACTTGTGGAAAAAAAAAAAATAATGGCTAATTATGCCTCATAGAACTGGGGCATTTGCTTTCCAAAATGGGGTAATTTTTTTTGGAAAACGTGGAAAGAGAACGCTTTATTTTAAAGCTGTAGCTTCTGCCTCCTCTCACATTGTAAACACACATCTAAACCAACATGACGCCGGTTTGTTAACAGAACAATCACGTTGTAAAGGGCCCGCCGTCATTGGCCCTTTACCCCAAGCGCATTCTTGGGAGGAAGTCAATAGACGCTCTTCCAGAACTAGCCGGCCGCGCTGTAGCCGCCATTTGGCTTTAAACGCAGTCAGCAAGTGGTTAAGCGATTGAACAAAGTTTTGCTTAGGCAAAAACTGCTAATCTAGGTCCTGAACATTAGCAGCTGCTACGCCAACCATCTTCACTGCCAAGGGTACAAAATCAAGTTATATTCACCACACCAGTAATAAATGTACATGGGGGGGTAGTCCTGTCAATCAGGAAGACCTTTAACAAACCAATGAGAGATCAACCTTTATTTTAATTCTATCCAGAACAATCTACTTTTGGTGGGGTTGTGCTTGCACACCAAACTAGATGTTTTGGGTTATCTACAAAAAGAACAGGAAACATGGCAAAATTATTTTATAAATTCCTTTATTCTGCACAGAAAAATACATTTTTGTTTTTGTGTACTGGAAACAGAAACCAGAACATTGTTCAAATACTCAAGTCTATGGGGAGGATTTCTATGCATAAATGAGATGAACTCAGGTTAGAGATCTCACACAGTCAGGCCCATACAACAGACATCCTCACTCAAGGTATCCTTAAACTTTGCCAGATCAGATAATTATCCTTATGTTTACAGGCGAAAGAAGACTACCAACCAATTTCAGGTAGCTGACCCTCCCCACCTGTCCACATTGCACTAAGAAAAAAATGTGTGCGAGATACCAGCAAGTGTGTTTATGGGAAGATCTTTGAAAAGTAAGCACTATTAGCAGTCAGATGGTGCCTGCACATCTGACTTTCCTCTTGGGTCTTTTGGCCAGCTGTAGTCACGAAAGTGGCTTTTTTCTCAATGAGGTATGAAGAGGAATTTGATTAGATTATGGTGACCTGTGGTGGAATGCCCTGCAGACAGAGTTAAGCGAACATCAGTCACAGAGTCTAATGTAAAATAATTCAGTCTGGATAAACCACGTAAACCAGAGGCCTGAGTCTAATGAATCTGGTTAATCCTTAGGACAGAATTATAAGGCAGGAAGAGAGGCATGTCTGGGCTCAGTCATAACTGTAGCAGCTTCCAAGCCAAGCTTTCACAACGTCCACAATAAATAGAAAGCCCCGTGCCAAGGCCAGGTGCTGATATGGGGCCACGGTGTTTACTATAACCTAAAAGAAAAAGGAAAAACGGAGATTAGGACATGGCTGTATTAGTTTAAACATGCTTTAAAACCAGCCCTCAGTATTATTATAAAAGGGACATACTGTTAACTTAGTGATACTAAACACACACACACACTGTTTAATTCACATAGTTACTTCTATTTCTGTATGCGGATGGCAATAATTTTAATAAAAAAAAAAAAAAAAAAAAAAAAAAAGAAATCCAATTAACCTTTTCCTATTCGATATACAACTGTCACATGACCCAGCTCTTTCCCAGCCTGTCTGCGGGGAACCTAAGCAGGAGGAGCTTCTAGTTCACTGCTGCTGGTCACATGTTCAAAAATAAACTGGTTTAAATTGTCATACAAATATATATTTGAAATCAAATCTTTATTATTTTGTGGAACTAACATAGTGTAGGCAGATTTCTGCCAGTCACAAGCCGCCACGACCCTCCAGCCTGTGTCAAGAGGGAGGCAAAGCCTCCATCAATTTACATGCAATATCCCGCCCCCATTGTGTTTAGCTGGTTAGTGGTCATGGGCTGCTCAGATGTGATGGGGAGGAAACGCTCAGCATAGAAACGCACAGCAAACTGAGCATGTGCAGAGTTACCACCACAGCTGAATTGGAGACATGAACAGAATGGGGAGATGGAGAAAAGCAAGATCAACCAGGCTTTGTGCAGAATACAGAAAGCGAACCCCATAGTGACAAAGTATGAACAGCATGTAATACATTTATAGGTTTTTTTATAATGTGGGTTTAGTGACTACCAGCACTAAACAGAAGGGAGAGAATATTCCAGGTTTAGGTTATGTAGTTCTCATTTATTATTATTAAATAAAAATATATATATTCTAGCCTGCTCAGATATTAAAACATTTTGACCACAATCTTTTCCCTATATTCCTATAATGCTTCTATCCTGCCTACCCATTTTATAATAAATTGAAAGAAAATGATCACACCTATATTGCCACATTCTATACTCTGCGCCCTCAGACCCCAGGGGCTGGGAAGCACACCAGACCCCGAGACAGCAAACGTTTGCCTCACATTCCCAGCACCCAATGCTGAAAATCCTCAGTGCAAGGATGGATATCGTCATAGGGCAAAGCAGATGTTCAGCAAGTAAATTTAAGTACCATAATTAAAACACGTGACTGTACATTAAAGTGTGGTTTTAAAGGCGAAGGTTTACTCAAGGGACCCCAGTAGATATTAAAAACTAACATGATTAAGGTTATTGGTATAACCTGTAGACCATTTGGGCCCTCCCAAAAGCCTGGCTGGAAAACTCAGCAACCTCCAAGTCCTGCCCTGTTGCTAGGATGTAAAAACATTGGCTATTCACTCCAAGCATTGCAGGAGCGAAAGCCAACTGTTTTCATGCCATAGCACACAAGGAACATTTTGAACATTTTTAAAAGTTGCAGTTTAATACTTACTGTGGTGTTTTCTGAAAAAGGTGATCTGACAAGTATTCTAGCAGACTTTTCAAAGCGGATGCAAACCCTCGACTTTCTGCTCAACTTACTTTGTAGTAAATGCGAATAAACTTTTGGCTGAACATCTTTATATAGTTAGGCTACTGTCAAGAAATCCTTGTTAGTTTTTACTAGCTACCCACTGACTTTGAAACAGTAACAGCATATACCATTGCCATCTTATAAAACAGCTTTAAGCCCCAAACTCAGAGCCTGTTACAAAGGAATCAGCCGTCTTAATGTTTGGGATGGACAAGTTTTCTCCAAACATGTTGGTTAGAGGCTATACCCGATACATATACCAGTGTCCACTGGAATTTCCTGCTACGGTCCACAGACAAATCATTAAGCAGAGCAGAAGAGAAGTACTGGCAGAGACGGCTGTATATACATCAAAAAACAGATGCTGCATGACATGCGATGTACTCCTTTAAAAAAGTATGGCAAGTGTGCAAAAATAAAAAAACACACACTTAGCTTGGTTATGCTGAAACTCCAGACTGCACATGCAGCCAAGCAATCTTCTGGCTCAAAAACTTGGGCAGGAGCCATTAAACAAACATCAACTATTAATAACGTTAAAAGAGAAAGCAGTGCAAGCAGAGTTGTGGATGGTCAACGTCATTGTTTATATGAATAAGGACCTTAAAGTCTGAAACATAATCTTACCCACTGATGGTCAGGTTCAGATATTAATTAAGAGATGTCCTTCACAGGGTAGGCGCAGTTTCGGAAAGCCTCAACCCCCTTTTTCATCCTTCTCAAAATATGAAATCGTTTTTACAGGACCCCAGCTGTAGAGGAACGGTGATGTGCGTGCTGCAGGGAGTAACTACATTGATGCTGCAGAGGGGTCACACCAGTGTCAGCCCAATCCGTAGGGTTAAAGCAGTCTCCAGAGACAGCAAATATTTGATATGGTTTTTACAGAAGGAATTTCAGAGATAGACTGCCCAGCCCACTGGCAGACATAATTTGAAATGGAAGGTAAATGGGATGTGGGCTTTTTATCAATTACTGCTTAAGTTAATTCTTAGGGCTTTGACTATGCAAATAACAGGAAAGTTGCAAGAGGGAATTTAAGATTTACATCTAAGTAGAAGGTAGAGATTTGCATATAACGCATGTTCCCAGATTCAAGGGTGTCAACGGCATGTGCAATGGGGATATTTGGACAAAATAAATAAATGTATGTAAAGAAGCCTTTATGTGCCTTTGCAGAATTAAGGTCTTCATGATGACAACAGGCACATTTTGACAACACTAGTGATGCGCAGTTACCTGTAAAAAGGTAACGCCTGTCTTCAGCTGCCAGCACTAAGGCAAGCACCAGCAGGAATGCAGAGGAAAGGCAAGGCATTCCATGGGGAATTTAATAAATACTGTAAAAGTGAAGAAAGCCCATTTCTCAGAAAGGGCTGCCTAATGCTACAATGGACCTAAAACCATACATGCAGCATTTTGTGTAATGCACGTTGTTAGCGGTTATCACAACACATTGCTGGAGACTGGCTCTAAGGGCTCCTTCACACTGCCCCTCACACTAAGCCACAGCAATTTAGTGTGCAGGCAGCTGTCCATTTTGGCTGCAGTGGGTGGTGTGACGCCCATTTTACAGCAACGCTCCCTTTGTCTGAAATTTGTGAAGTGCACAAAGTGATACTTCATTCATGTCACTGCACAGCAGTGCAATGACATGCAGGGTCATCCAGAGAGGTGCAATATTATGCAAACATTTTATAGAACATTGCACCTCTCTGGAACAGTGAAACACCGCATTCTGATGTAAACATGACATGCAGAAAACTTTTTTACATGTCATTGCAGTTACCAGCATTTATGCATGAGGGAAAAATTAAGGTAACTGCACAAAGTGTGACCAGATTCTAAACATGAATTCTTAAGCTCTCTCAAAAATGTGTCCTCCCACATTTCTTTATTCTCTTCACTACGTCATATTGTGTTTCCTGTGTGATGTGCATGCCTGTATAAAACACAGCTCCATGGATTACCATTTTCACAAGTGCCTAGCAGGAGAAGGAATAAGATAAACCTACAATACCACCATTCAGATTTCCCATTTTCTTTCCTACAACTTACGTGATCTCCCGGAATGCCCGCTTCTCCACATATTTTACCTTCAACTTTCGCTTGAACCTGTAGGAAGCAAGAACAGTAGTTAATTGCCTAAACACTTTTTAGTCCTGCAGCCATTACAAAATGTTAAACTTAAATCTACTGACTTTTTTTGGATCTATTTTCTATAAAAGGTTTTAAAGTGGTTGTAAACTTTTGCCTGAATTCGCAACTGAATCAGAACCAAAAAGGCACACAGAACCCTTTTTAAAATGCAGACCGTGGTCACCCCCAGAGCTGTGGCATTGAGAGCTGGTCACTCTCCTGTCATATGAATTGGATGCGGATAAACCCGCATCCAATTTGCATTTGTGAACCCAGCCATAGTAAGGCTATTTTTACATTTTGCCATTGTGAAAACCGGTATTTCTTTCACATGTTTAGATTTTAGATTGCACAATTACATAAGTTTAAGACTGAACAGTCAAATCTCTCTCAAGCCCAGTAATGTCTGGCTCTCCCAAAATGATTAGGGTTTGTAGTTAAAACTTTTAGGCAATTGGCAAAGACACCCTAGGTTTTTTGAAAACTATTGTGGACATCAATATCCAACAGATCCGATTTCCTTTTGCATATACCCCTGCAATATTATATAACTGTAAATGCTGGATGACGTTTTTCCAGTTGGCCTTTGTGTGGGATTTTAGGTTCAAAAGTTGGATACTACTATGGATAAGTCAACATTATCATTGGGTTGTTTGTCATATTTGAGATAGTAATGGTTAAAAAGATCACCTGAACACAGTTGTCCAGTCACAACAGATCTACTTGGCAGCACAAGTAATACGACTATATTGAAGGACATAGAAACAAAAACTACTGCGGTTTAGGGCTAGTGAGACTGAACAATGTGTTTATTTTGCCGATAGTACGACTTTATGTTCCACAAAATTTACAAAGCGAGGCGGACATTTATGCAGGACCCAGGAGGCTGGCAGAATTTAGGAGCCAACAAGAAGTTCAAGCCAAAGAACAAATGCTTCTGCTGACAATAGCAAAAGGCATATAAAACTGTAGGCGTCAGCTGTTAATAAGGCACCCTGGCCTTTAGGATTTATAGAACCTGCATCAAACTAGTTTACTGATTACAATAATTCAGCACCATACTCAGCCAGCACTCACTTGGCTCTCTCTCTTGGTTCAATGAGATTTCTCTTCTGGAAACTTTTGAATCGGTCCTTGGCCAAGCTTCCCTCCGGCTACATAAAATAAAAATTTCTATTAATGGTCACAAAATACCGGTAATAGAGATAGATATATAATATCCTATCTACACACACGAGGTTGATCTGCTGATACTAGGCGTTTAAGACACAGGGCCATTTATTTCAATCAGCACCTTCTAAATGTCAACTTCAACACTCCCATCCACAATAGGTGTTCAAATCCATCTACACAGTCCAAAACTATAATAAAAGGTTGCCTTTAGTTCTGCTTTAAGCCAGCCTTCTATTTTCCACACCACTTTCTTTGCAAAAGCTCTGAAACCAGCTTTTCCATTTCCCTATAGCGGTGGGGCCTCAACAAGCAGTCTGCTATGATCCAGAGCAGCAACAGTGCAGCTCTATACCAAGGAGCTCGCTCGATCAGCTCCCGGGCTTAAAGTGAACTTCTGCCAAACAGTTAAAACACAAAAGATGACATACATATGAGGATGTGTTTTATGTGCATTCCTGCCCATCCAGTCCTGTTATTTGCACAGTTTTGCATGGCAAGAAAGGAGACCCAATTTTTTTTTTTTTTTGCTGCTCTTAACATGTTCCTTTTTAGCACAACTGATTGGCTCCTTGTGATGCTTCTCTCTCAACCAGGCAGGGCTCTGCTGTACATGGACTACAGGAGGTCAATAGATCATGTTCAGGTGCGTACACATTTAAAAATAAAAATATACTGATTCGGCATTGTGTTAAAAGGGATGTGTTGCAACGTCATCAGCACGTCATGTCTGGCTGCGGACATGACAGAGCCGATTTAACTCTGCACAACAGATCACGGCAAAAGCACTTCACTGCTGTAAGATCCATTTGTATCATCTAGTGTGCGATAGCACCAGACAGTCAGTAGTGAAAATTGGTTCTGATGGATCAATCATACATTTTCCTGGCTGCCTTTAGTGCCAGACAAATTACGTAAGCCTTAATACAGGTCCCCTAGTGCATTCTGTTGTGTTTTTTTTTTTTTTTTTAACATGGACGGCTAGAGCCAAGGCTTTTTCCCTCGAAATACTTTGGATTTGAGGCTCTTAACTAATAAACTTCTGAACCAGGCACTCCTCAGTACACATCCAAGAAGTTGTATCCTCAGGTGTACGGCCGTACCGCCTTTTTACTACCAATTCACCATTATTTACATTGCCCCAAACTGATACTGTTCTCCATAACACAACCATTTTCACAAGAGCTAATATGCCAATAAAATCATTGAATTTATATAGTCGTAACAAACTAGTTCAGGATCAATCCGTGTGTTTAAATATATTGTCATTGTTAATCTTATCACTGTTACCGGACGCAGATAGCATCTCTTCTATTTATACGCAACTTAGGCTTAAACTTGGCGGGAAATGTGGCAGAGGAGGGAGGAGGGTGCGAACAAGTGGCTCTGCTTTAAAATGTTACTAAACCCACAAACGTAAAATCTGTCTGTATATGCAGTAAAGCACGCTTGTTATACTCACTGTGGAATCTAGACCCCATACACACTTAGATTTTCTGCAGATTTTTGTCTACAGATTTACCAAAAGCATGTAGTGCAAGGGCCTGCCTGATTGCATACAAATTGAATCTCCTAAGGTTTGACCTCATATTATATGGTTTTGGTAAATCTGAAGACAAAAATCTGCAGAAAATCTAATAGTGTATATGAGGACTAAGGGGTAAATACTCTGAATTGTGTAAAAAGGCTGTTTGATCCAGTCTTCTCTGATCCTCCCCTGCTTGCACTATCCCCAGTCCATCTGCTGATGGTACAGAGCCTAGGGGGCACACTGCACATGCTCAGTTTGGTGCATATTACTAGAGTTTTTTTTTCCCTTAGGAGAGTGCATGTGATCAGCACAGGGCCAATCAGCACTGTCCAGAGGGTCCTTATTGAACAGTCAGAGTACAAGAAACTCCTCCTACAACTTTAACCAGACACCGATAGAAAAGTTACATGACTGCTATGTACTGCTAATGCGAAAAAACGTATTTAGCCGTTTATATCTACTGAAATATTTGCATTTCCATGTACTGTGGGAGACCAGATATTGAGAATGCAGGGTCCTGGGTTTAGTAACACTTTAATCCTTCCTAATTATTTATTCAAGTTTTACCTTTGTCACATTTGTAGAATGCCTATATATTTCCATCTACAGGTGTACAGTTTCATTTATAAAGAAGCCTTTCAAAAAATGACTCGTGATTTTATGAACTAAGTTATAATGAGCTTGTATGTCAATTTGCATTTAGGAAACCAAGTTTGGCAATGTTCACTTTTTTGGTCTTTATTCGCTTATAACTACACAGTAAAAAAATACATTTGCATTTTTTTTAAAACCTTTAGTCCTGATGAAAGGGGATGATCTTTTGACCCCGACATAGGTTGACTGTGCCATTTGATTTTCAGTAACGCAGATGGTTTGAAAATCGTGCTTTGTCACAGCTACTTTGGCGCTTTCAACACCCATTTTCACATCACAACAGAAAGTTCTGGTTTGTACATTTTCAGATCAAGAGGCCATCGATATTCATGCCTTTTTAAAATTTCTTAAAGCAGCATGCCCTTCACTAGATCCAGCACTGTTACACCTACTTCCTAAGAAGTTACACAAGATTTTACATGCAGAGAGCTCACCTTTAACTTCCGCAGGGAGTCTGTAAGCTCTTCACTCAGAAGTACAGCAATATCAGGCTCCTGGTACCTTTAAGAGGAGATAAAGCAGGGGGATTATATCA
The DNA here is from genome assembly GCF_042186555.1 of Aquarana catesbeiana. NCBI lineage: Eukaryota > Metazoa > Chordata > Amphibia > Anura > Ranidae > Aquarana > Aquarana catesbeiana. The sequence continues at coordinate 66,362,622 of NC_133332.1, forward strand.
GAAGACAAGCCTTTCTATGGTACAGAATACCACCATTACCTGGAATTCCTATAAAGATGTACAAGTAAAAGAAAAGTCTCCACTTAGACAACGGTTACTGAGACAATACCCACTAGAAGAATTCCCACTCCATTCTTGCTCTGATGACCAAGGAAAATTTTGAACTTTTCCCCATTTTCATTATTACCAGGATTGGTCACCAAGACAAATCACATTAGAACACCAAAAGATAGATAGATATCTATCCATCCATCTCTTTCCCGATCCTCTGCCCTCAGACCCCAGGGATGGTAAAACACACCACTACCCAAGGGCACCCAGTGTTGGCATCACATTTCCAGCATGTCATGCTGGAAATACTCGCAGCGCAAGGATGTTTCTCATCACAGGGCAGAGGCCTACAGAGATACCGAAGATTACAAATCTCTGTAGGTTCTCAAAAATGCATTTATGTATATAACCAGTTTGTGATTATACCAAAGATCCAGAGGCCGGGCGGAAAACCATCTTCAAAATGTAGCTTTCCCGGGAGAAAAGACTTGCATGTATAGCTGACATAGTCCTGACTTAGCTCCAAAAAGCATTGTATCAGATCCTCCGACTCTCAATACTGATGAAGCATAGCCTTTCAATTGTTCTTACTTGAGGCGACCCAGCCGCCGTGGCTGCAAGGACTGCAATTTGCGTTTCTCCTCCCGAAGCTTCTTGCGTCTTAAGAGCTCGGCTTGTCTGGACTTCAGTGATGCATAGATAGACTTCAGCTGGAAGAGGCTCTGACGTCGCAGTCTCTCCGTTTTCTCTTTTTCTTGTCGGGCTTTCTGAGGAAAAAGCAGGACAAGTGTTTTTACCTTTACATAACTATGGCAACACTTTCTGCTAAAGCAAGCTACTATAAATTCATAGTCTAAAGTAAAATAAACTTAGGGATTTTTTTGTACATGAAGATTTATCCAATGCAGTCTGAATTAATGGGAGGATATCATAGGGCTTTTATCGCTCCCGTATCAGGAGTGCAGCATGTTTTCCGGACATTCACATTTTCTGTACTAAAAGAAACCGGTTGTAAAATAAAACAGTCTGCAGTTAATAATCTCTCCTTCTTAAAGTGTTTGTTGACAGTCATTTCATCTATTAACTTCAGTACTGTATCTTCTTTCTGGTTCTATATAAAATGCTCAGACATTCCCCCGACTTTCTAAAGTTGTAACCTTGTTCAGGATCAGGGATTCAAAATACTCAGGTCATTAGCTAGTCACATTCAGCTGCACTTGATCTGCAAATAAGATGACGTTTCATAGCTTATTCAAGCCACTCCAGTCTAATGTGTAAGGAAGATACCCCAATATCTATTGGCACACTGGTAACTTAACCACCATGGAATGTGTCAAGACAGATGTTGATTGTCCAAAAACAGAATGGGAAATGTAACAGTTGTGCAACCACCCCAGTTTTACTACTGACAATCCCATCCCTTGATGTCAGGAAACCTGCATGTCAAAATGATACTTTAGATTGGTGATAACAGGATGTGATCAACTACTACTAGCTATGCCATGACCTGCAGACATACTGAAAGGGATTGTAAAGTCTCGTTTTTACTGCTATAAAAAGAACATACATGTTATACTTACCTGCCCCGTGTAGTGGATTTGCACAGAGCAGCCCGGATCCTCCTTTTCTTGGGTGCCTCTTCTGTACTCCTGGCCCCTCCCTTCTGTTGAGTGCCCCCACAGCAAGCAGCTTGCTATGGGGGTACCTGAGCCGAGCTGCAGCTCCGTTTGTCCATTCAGACAGAGCTGTGGTTCGGCCCGCCCCCCCTCCTGATTGGCTGACTTTGACAGCGTGAGCCAATAGCGCCACTGCTATGTCTCAGCCAATCAGGAGGGAGAGTCCTGGATGGTCGAGACACTTGTGGACATTGCTGAACAGAGATGGGGCTCAGGTAGTTTAGGGGGCTGTTGCACACAGAAGCTTAGAACGCATTAAGATAAACAAAAAAACAAAAAACAAAACAAAAAAAAAAAACCTGACTTAACCCCTTTAAGTCATTGATACATCATGACAGCCAGGCAACTAGGATCTTCTGAAGCAGTCAGCATATCGTGGTCCTTTAAAAACAAAGCAATCCACCAGTTTACCCTTCTTGGTTTGGGTTTATTGTGCCAAGCTAGATCAACATAGAGTGCCACCTCTTGGGGAATAAGTCAATCTCTTCACTAATGGTGGTTTTCACTTTAAAGTGGACATTAAAGTGGTTCTAAACCCTCATCTTTAGTGCCAGCGGTATAAACAACCTTTATCAGTATTTTTCTACAAAAACGCTTTTCGATGATTAACATATCGATATCGGGCCCTTCCTGGATTACTTTCCCACAGCTTCCTTTCCAAGTGCGCTTCAGGGTGCTAGCCCACATAGCTTTCAGGACTACATGTTCTAACATGCTTAGTGCCATCGCGCATGTGCCTTCCTTCAATTCCGGGGCCGCTCGCTCAGGGACAAGCAGAGTTCTCGTCAGCCGCTGAAGAGTACTCGGTGGATGCTCCTCCCAACGAGATCAAAGCACCTATGAGGCAGAGCTACAGCGTCCTCCGGGGCTGGGATCCACAGGCGTGCAGACACACCCAGCATTGCCACACAGGGCTGTAGTCCCATAGATGTGAGTGCGCACACACACACACACAGGCACCCCTATGAGATCAGCAATACAAAGGGGGCACTTAATAAAGAGGGCAAACGGAAATTGGAAAAACAGGTCCAGAGGAAAAAAAAAAAAAAAAAAAAAAAAAAATTCATTTTCACAGGAGCCCATAAAGCACTGCATACACAATAAGTGGACTGCGGGTGCAGTACCAAGTTCCTGTTGGAGAGCTGGAGGAAGTGTCAATGGACTTAAGCCTCGTACACAGGATCCGATTGTTGCCCAACCGAGCGTCTGCCTGGATCTTGTATTGCATACCAACGGTACACAATTGTCGGCCAACAAACACGGACATAGTGAAGTACTACGAGGAATTTCTGCTCTTGAGCACCACCCTTTGGACCCCTTCTGCTAATTTTGAGTTTGGTGAGCACGGATTCTATGCGTATGCGTGTTTGTACTTTCAACTTGCGTGACGGACTTGTGTACTGACAATATGAAAAACAGACAGACCGTTGTCCGCCGAAAATTTACTAGCCTGCCATCCAACATTTGTTGGCCGAAAGTTGGACAACAAATGTCAGATGGAGCGTACCAACGGTCAGATTTTAGGACAACAGTCTGTCAACAGACAATCTGATCATGCGTACAAGACTTAAGAGTGCAGTAATTACTGCACTTGTTTTCCATCTAGAACTACAAGTCTGCCACGGTGGCAGACAGGCCTTATATTTCATTAATTTAAAAAGCAGTTTACTGAGAAACAAGTTACATCCTAAATATAGCTGTAACATGCTGCAAATGGTGGAGTTAGCCTTTAAGATAATTTCACATTACACATCAGAGACCACAATCCATCCTGTGTTCAAATGGGTACATTTACACTGATCAGCCATATTATAATGACCCACCCAATACAGAGTAGGTCAACACCTCAAAATTGTGTTGCTCAAACCATTTTTGCAGTGTGGCAGGACGCAGTATCCTGCTGAAAGAGGCCAATGCCATCAAGGAATACCATTTTTATGAAATGGTGTTGCTGGCCAAGTACGTTTCAGTAGGTAGTACATGTCAGGTAACATCCATGTGCATGGCAGGACCCAAAGTTTCTCAGCAGAACATTGCCCAAAGCATCACATTGCCTTTGCTAGCTTGCTCTTTACTCATAATGCATCCTGGGGCCATCTCTACCCCAGATAAGGGATGCACATGCACCCGGCCTTCCACATGATTTAAAAGAAAAACATTCTGCCATTACTCTATGGTCCAATTCTGATGCCCATATGTCCAGTGTAGGCACTTTTAGCTGTGAACATAGGTCAGCATGGGCATCCTGACCGGTCTGCAGCTTCACAGCACCATATACAACAAACTGCAATGCCCAATTTTTCTGCTTTTAACACATCAACAGGTTTATTTGCAGTCACCAACTTTTAGATGCTATTGTAATAAGATAATCAATATTGTTCACTTTACCTGTTGGGGATCTTATGGTATGGCTGATCTGTGTATGTTGGTTAGAGAAAAGTTTGCCATACCCTATAGCATACATTCATGCTCAGTCACTCAGTGACACCCCCCCCCCCCCCCCCAATGTCCAAGAGAGCGGAATTCCTTCTCCATTTTAAGAAGAAATGTAAAATGTAGACCTCCTCACTGCTCATATTAATTCTCACACAGCAGCAATGAATCTAGCTTTTATATGTTTAGAAGGTCTCAAACTGTTGGTTGGAGATACACTGCTTCAAGGCTGCATTTAATAACAAATAGGCCCCTGGTGAGAGATCCAGCTTATACCTCATTACACATTCATGTATTGTAAAAAATGAAAATAAATGTCCACTAAAGTATTTGTATCAGCACATTTGTGCTTGAAACGATTTTGTAGGTTTAATGCAATGTCTGTAAAGCACTATAATTTATGTCAGTATTCGTTCACAAGGATAATCACCATTTCCAGACAGATAAAGTGGTAAAAGCATCATTAGGATTTACAAGCTTAGTACAACTCAAACACTGAAGGAACAACATCACCTGGTGGTCAGAATAGGCAAGTACAGATTTTAAGGATCATTGCCTAAATGAAAGTCAGCAAACTACACCCCCCCCCCCCTACACAATTTTAATATGCTAATATTCTAGCAATTGTAATGAAGCTTATTGATCCATTAGGTCATGAGCGGTTGTACTAGCATACCCCTTGGTAGCTTTTCTATAGGGTTACTGGAAAGGAATTTAACCATGTGAGTACTAGCCTACCAATACCCCTTTATTACCAAGCAATTCTCAGTGCTGTGATAGTTTGACAATTACTTGGTGATGCAACACAGTACCCAAAATAAAGTTAGATATCTTTTGGCAGTATGAGGCAAACCCAAAATGAATTCTCTCATCTGCCACCTCCCCCCTCCCGCTTACACAAATGCACATAGTTTAGATCTTTTAGGAAAAGTAAATGACCTTTTCTATTATATAGTGGTGTGGCACCCCACTTCCGATTCCCTACCCATGCAAGGATGACATGGGAATTGGCCACCTGCTGTCGCCCGGGATGTCCACATCACACATCCAAGGAAGCAGTGGTTCAGCAAGGGACCGGAGTACAGAACATTTTTGATCATGGTAGACATGCAACGTAATCGGCCAGGTATTTGGGACCTTGCATAAGCATATACAAGCCACAAGGGCTCTGCCAGATCCCAAAAATGTGTCTACACATGTGCAGGATCTCGTGATATGCATGCACATGAAAAATCAGGAAGGAACAGGCGTTTCAAGATGGCAGCGCAGAAGCAGAGCGGTGTGAAGAGAACTTCGGCTGCAAGACAGACGACTCTGGACTTCATGGACTAGTACTATTTTTACATTACCAAAAAGGAACAAAAATGGAATTGTAATTTTATCTAGTCGGGTGAAGCTCCTCAAATAACCACTAGGTTTTGTTTTATTTAATTTTTTTTTTAGTAAAGTGCTATGTAATGAAGCATTCAAAAAGGGAACATTGGCCACCCATTAGTTTGTTTTTTATACACAAAAAATCCTGAGGTAGTAAGGTGGTTAAAGACATACCAAAAATATATTGCAACTCAGTCTAATGTAGTGGCTGCAGTCATTTTCTTTACCAGTAGATCCTGCCAGTAACAGGTACTGTCCTTGAACAACACTCCCCATACTGTATCTATGAAAGTAATATTTTCACCCTAGGACAGGGCAAGAAACTCAATCTACAGTATAGGGGGGTGATTTTGGGGTTGTAGCACTGGGAGCTGGAAGCATGCCGATAGGAGCCAGCATGGGCAGCTCCAACACCAATTGACGCTGTATTTTAGTGGCGTTTGCAAGGGCTGGAAGAGGGCTGGCGAGGAAACTGTAAAATGGTCAGAGGGTGGCTTTTATACAGACATCAAAAACTGCTCTGTATAGGCAAGGTGAAGGTCTCTTTAGATACCAATGCAGAATCCCAACGCACACCTGTAGGCTGTAGTGACCATTGGCTGGAAACGAAGAAAGTCAAGGCAGAAGGACATCACCAGCACACAGTGGATCTCCAACGTGGGGCCAAAGGGTTATTAAGCTATCACATTGTCTCAGCAAGAACAACATTTCAGAGCCTTGCAGGACCCAGGTCCTGCGAGGCTCAGAAACGCTGCTCTTGCTTTAACAATGATTGCTGAATAAAGCTTTGGACCCACATTGTAGATCCAGTGTGCTGCTGACATTCTTCTGCCTTTAGTTTCTTTAACCACTTGCCAACCAGGTACTTACACCCCCACCCCCTTCCTGCCCAAGCCATTTTTCAGCTTTCAGCGCTGTCGCACTTTGAATGACAATTGCGCAGTCATACTAAACCGTACCCCAACAATTTTTATCCTTTTCTTTTGGTGGTATTTAATCACTGCTGGGTTTTTTATTTTTTACAAAAAAAAAAAAAAGTTATTTTTCGCCTTCACTGATGTGCTCTGATGAGGCTGAACTGGTGGGCATTGATGAGGAGGCACCAATATGCTGCACTTATGGGCACTGATGAGCACTGTTAGGCAGCATGGATAGGCAGTACTGATTGGCACTGATTGCTGCCACTGGTGGGCACTGATTGGTGACACTTTTTCTTTATTGTAATCAGGGCCCTGATTACATTCCTACATGTCCCCCTGTAAGGAGATGCCGCTGATCGGCTCTCCTCGCCTCACACTGACAGTGTGAGGCGAGGAGAGCTGATTATCGGCATCTCCTTGTTTACATGTGACCGGCTGTGTTTGGACACAGCCGAGCACATGGTTAAAGGGCCGCGGACACGGCTCTTTAGAGATCGGGGTAGCGCCGTGTCCTAGCACATGACGTCGTCCAAGAACGAGAGCTGTATCGCCCCGCTAATTTCCTGAAGTGTGTTCCCGTTACCCCCTTTCCCTCACAGATTGACACGATAGACAGAGTCCATGAACATTTAAAAACTTTAAGGCTTTATTTTGTTTCTGATATTTGTTGTTGCATTGAAGAGCCACTCTGAATAACTCACAAAGATTTGGGCAATGAACATATAACACTCAAACCAGAATATGTAAAGCCTTTTTCCGATATAAGCTCTATCTTGCACTGGTTCCAAATGTGTAATGCATCTTTCCTTCCCCCTGTTAGTCACCATTTCCTGACTGCAAAGCACTTCTAATTTAACTCCAAGGACGATACTCTGAATAAAGTCCAAAGAGATGACCTTTTGGATTCCTCCAGGGTGTTAGTTCTTTAAGGCCCACTCCTATTCCTTTTCCTGGACCCGAACTCTAACCCCTTTATGGTCTCTTAGAAGCACTGTTCCCCTGGGTACTCACGTGTGTTACCGAGCAACCATCCATTATTCCACAGAAGATCCTCTCCCAGTCCTTGTGTTTGTCAGTAGTAGCAACCTTCTTATCACTTCTCCTGAAGTCTCATCTCCACATGCATATTCTTCCTCCCAAGGGGAGAGCACCCAAGCTGCACTGGGCTCTACATCCTTCTCTGGATCTTCACTCTCGGGAACTCCCAAAAAAAAAAAAAAAAAAAAAAAACCCCTGGAAGCATGTGACTTAGTCTTTTATAGAAGTCCCGCCTCTGCCCAAGCAATCAATGATTGGCTCAGAGGGGTCTCCAGAAAACTACCTGCCACTCTAGTCCTTTATTCCTCCCACTTCCCAGACCAGGTCATGGAAAATGAAAGAAACTACACAGGCAGAGTGTAGGTGGCCAAACCTTCCTCTACTCTAATCAACCTCCCATGCCAATCAAACCCACCAGCTTACACCACAGGGTAAAACACTGGCAATTTGGCCTATTTTTAAACCTAATCTAGCACACACCTAAGTAGGTGGGCGCTACACATATAGAGATAGATATATATATATATATATAGATATAGATATAGATATAGATATAGATATAGATATAGATATAGATATAGATATAGATATAGATATAGATATAGATATAGATATAGATATAGAGAGAGAGAGAGAGAGAGAGAGAGAGCTATAGATATATATATATAAATCTATATCTCTATAAAAAAAATAAAAAACACTTCATTTATAAACCAGACTTAAAACGCTACACAAAGAATTCACTGTTAGAATTTGGAAAAAAGGAACATTTCACTGCAAGGTAGATAACTGAGCCAATAGCAACTTTCTCCAGAGCAGAGAAAAGCAATAGAGGCTTAGCAAGTGTCAGACAGAAAACGCACCTTGACAGCAGACTGAGAAGTCATAGGACTGGGAGGGGGTGGGGTTGTAAGCTCATTCTGGCTGTATGCCCAGCTGGCACTGACTTATCAAGCAGGGATTTAAAGCCTGAGAAGGGCATCACTGATTAACGCTACCATGGGGTCACTAGACCTCAGATAAGCTCAAAATATAGATGTATGAGCAAAGTTTAAAGCAGTTGTATAACCGCACAGAAAAAAACAAAAACAAAAAAACCCCCCACACACCTGTAAGGCAAAGGCATAATGAGCTAGTATGCAGCGCATACTAGCTCAATATGAAATACTAACCTCAGAACGAGGCGTCGGCATCCGATGCCGGTCCACGTCGAGGGAGCTGACATTTTGCCCTCTGCGTTTCTTCAGTGTTCACGGATCTGGAGCGGAGTGGCCTGAGCCGCGATTATCTCACTCGTGGGAGTCTTCTTCCCGGCAAGGTCCGGCAGCGTCTGCTGGACCTTCACATCGCATGCGCTGCTGACCTCAGCGGCTGCATGCAAAGTGAATATCTCCTAAACCGTACAGGTTTAGGAGGTCCCACAGTCAGAAATGTCATATTTGAAAATGGGCTGGAGCACTCCTCCCCCTCCTCATTACCTCTTATTTAGTGGCCACCAGTGCATAGGATGTATCCCCTTCAGTTCTCCCACATAGAGGAGTTCAGCTCTCATGGTTGAGACAAAGGATCTTCCATTCTATTACTAGAGTAGGACCCACTAATTCGGGGTACTTTGTCGCAGTAAGTGGGCTTAGCACTATATGACCATATAGTGTGACCAAACCCCCGTATTTTTTGAATATGTTCAGGTGTTTTTAACTAGCCTTGCAGGAAATATCATTCTTGAATGTGTGCGCGCTGTAAAATATTTTATACCTGGAAAAAATAAAAATCAGGCCTGGGTCAATAGACACAGGTAGGTAGGTACAGTTTCCTTTTATGTGCCTGCATTGAAGTTATATTACTTTAGTCAATGGTAGATATACTTAAAGTGATTGTAAAGTGGCACAGGAGCAAGGCCATGCAAGTCAGTCTCTCTCTAGGGGCTAAGCAGAGAGCACAGTGGTTACATGACCTCCCGAATGACGTCAGAGGGATCTTAGCCCCTCCTACTGTTGCCCTTAGATAGGGGGAAGAGAGCTGCCGGAGAACATGTCACTGGCCAGAAATGAAAGGTATTTACAGGTACAATTTTATACAAACATGTACACAGTGTAGGATGGCTTAGTAGAACAGAGGGGCTGGTATTAATCTTTGACTTTACAATCACTTTAAGTATATCTGCCATTGACTAAAGTAATATAACTTCAATGCAGGCACATAAAAGGAAACTGTACCTACCTTCAGATTTTTTTCTAAGGCATACCATTATACAAATACAGTATTGATTAAACTTAATAAGGCAGGTTCCCCCCACCCACTGTCTGTTACGCTGCCAATGAAATTACTGGGCGAATGGGAAATTAGAGGCTAGCAACCTGGTTTGGGGCTTTCAGGGGGTTCTAGAAAATAACAGGCTCCTTTTTATTTAAAATTACTGGTTTAATAAGTACACTTTGTATTTCTTTAACTCAGTTCTCTCAGTTCAATGCACCTGTATTCGACGTCAATTTATATATACACGGGTGTGGACATGAGTGGATAAGCCTTAAATGGTTAGTATCCAAAGTGCACTGAAACGTTACCTGTTCTATAGGGAATCAAAGGATGAAATGTAGAGTGGGTCAATATCTTTTCTACCTGTGGCATCCAATAGTGCAAGCTGCTACTCTTCTTGCCCATTACTGAATTTTGTGGTTTTCCAAAAAAGTGTAATACATTGCTTACCAGAAATTTGGCCTCTTTCTGCTTCTTCTTCTGGCGTTCTGTTTTTCGTTCTCTCTGTGGAAAGGCTACAGCTTGCTGCTCCGTGCTCTCCTTCTGTTCCATTTCATCATCAGACTCCTCCACCAGACCCTCACAAAGTTCTTGCAGGCGGCTCTCCTGGAAGTACACAGAGCATGCATTTGCACCATTGTTTTGACATTCAGCATAAGGCCAAGGGGCTGCACAGAAACCAGTTTGTGGTAGGACTTTGTTTCAATGTGTAACACCAGTCAGACAATTCAGAACAAGCTGCATGTTGACAGCCTTAGTCAGAAAGACAAATCTCTAGACCATTATACTGCATGGCTGACACAGGTGCAGCATTACACAGACCATGGCAGACCTGTCAGATTTGTCGGCTTCTGAGGTCTGCATTTGTTAACTTTTTGGTGAAGGCAAGGGATGCAGGGGTTCTGTGTTGATTTTACAAAATTAATCTATAGAGAAAATCTGAATATTTATACTTTTATATTTTCGTACCTCTGCTTGGTATAGCTTACTTTAAACTGCAAAAAAAGCCTGCTTATATAGTTGGACCAGGTGGAAAAGCTTCCATTGCATTTGCACTCTTTATGCAAATAACAGCGCCGCAGCCATGATTGACACCAGCCCAGGTGTTGTGTCTATCTCCTGTGTAGGCTTGACTATGCACTAAAAACATAGCCCATTATGAGGATTGTGTTCGCCCTGTGTGTAGGAGAACACAATATTCATCACTGGCTGTGTTTAGTGCATGGCTACGCCTACACAGGAGGTGGTATCGTGGCATCAGGTTCGATGTAACTTATACCTTGCAGTACTGGTGTCGGAAGAAACACCAAAATGGAAAGGGTACCAACATGTCAAATCATAAGCAGAATTTCTATTCAATTTGAAGGGAAGAAAAAAAAAAAAAAAAAAACCCTTACACTCTTCACCAGTGATAAGGGGAAAACAACTCGAAATATATTATAATCATATGGCCTAGACTTTTAGATTTAAGTGGCCATTTCATTTCCAACATGAAAGCCAGGGATGACACCTGCAGCACTAAACCTCATTTATTTTGCATGCTCTAGAAACATACCAATTCAACGTAATTCATTGAAAAAGCAATCATGTATATTGGGAGATCCTGAAGTATATCGGTCTTGAGGATAATATGAGAAAGTGACTTGATACCACTCTACGCTCACCCAGTTGCAACTGTCCAAGTAAAATAAGCTCTATTCACGGACTTCCCTCTCAAACAAAAACACAACAGATGCACTCCCTGTCTCTTCTTATTTTAGCATTACAGCAAAACACATTAAAAAAAAAAAAAAAAAAATGGGAACCCCACTTTAAAGTCAGCAGCTACAAATACTGCAGCTGCTGACTTTTAATTGGACACTTACCTGTCCCAGGGTCCAGCAATGCGGGGGATCGAAGCCCCGCTCATCCCCCCCCTCCGCTCAGCGGCACTGGCATTCTAACTGTGGGCACCCCGCTTTGGCTTCACAGACGGGCACCCACTGCGCATGCACGAGCCGTCACTGGCCCCGCAATCATCTGGGACCGGCCACATGTCCCAGATGATTGACAAGAGGGAGGGGAGAGAGGCAATCTCCCTTCCTACGCCGAGGGAAGTGACGTCAGGAGCCCAGGCACCGAAGGAGGCAGACTACGAGGGACCCCCTAGCAACAGGCATTTAGAGGTGAGTAAAAAAAAAAAAAAAATCTCTCCAAATGTTTTTAAACATGTTACAAATTTTTTTTTTTTGGGGTTGGAACTCCACTTTAAGGGTATACAGTCTTCCAAACACCACTTAAAATGTCTACATTAAAGTGTTAATCCACTCTAACACTAACCTCCCTGCATCTACAGGCATCCATGATCAAACACTAACCTATCTAAGCCCTGTAAAAGAAGAAATCAGTATACATACCTTTTTTGAAGCAAATCCAATCTGCAGCGGCAAGCTCTGTAGAGGACACAGCCCATGGCTGTGACATGAATGGGGATTGACGTCACCCATAGACTATGGGGCTTCTGCTGATGGGTGTGTCCTCTGCAACCCCCTCCACAGCACAGCCACAGCTGTGAAACTTGTAGAGCTGCAGTCTGAATAGACAAGCTCTCTGCTTATCTACCTCCAAGTTTCCTCCCCAACACAAATTTCCAGATGCTGTTATCTCACTGGGAGCTTTGGAGAGAGATAAGTAAACACTACAGATATGTGCCCAGGTCAGATTTCATGAATGGGGTTTACTTCCACTTTAAAATAAACTTGACCTTGAAATGGGCCACCTGTAACATTAAATACCTAAGGGTGCAGATTACACCATCTCTCTCAGGCATCTTGGGGGGGGGGTTTGTTGTAAAAGCAGTTGGTTAGGGTCCCCCATTTCTTTTGACATGGAAAAGATACGTTGTCTCACTTTCACTCAGGAAGATTGATCATATTCTGTTCCTTGCACACAAATCTCCAGCAGAATCTAGGAAACCGGATTCTGACCAGGTGGTAGGGAACCCCAACTTTACTAAAAATTTGCCCCTGCTTTTCCTCTAGAGCCGTTGCATCCCCTGCAACAGGGACTCTATTACAAAATGGACACTATTACCTGCCCGGGTGACATGGGATATTTCAGAAACACCAAATGGCTAGAAAAGACAAACCTCTGTTGTGACCTCAGCTCCAGCAGGGAGCTTTAGCTGTCTCTCCAATTTCTCCTCCATCTTCAGCCTCTTCACTTCTACCTCATGAGCCTCAAGAAGCAGTGCCTGAGAAAAAAAAAAAAAAAAAAGACATAACAAATAAAACAAATCTCTGTGGATAACCAAGTGCTAAAAAGCTTAATAATTGCAGTTTTAAGGTTATAATTTGATTTAAAACAATGTCTCAACCAGCAGGACATTTGCATTTGTAAAGTGGTACTGTCAATTATGGATTATCTTTGCTGCAGTCTGTGTGTACAACCTCTCTTCTACCAAGGGGCACTGTCAAAAGCCTAGAGTAGAATTCCATAATCCCCTTATATTTTGCAAGTGGTAATTACCAGAATGCAAATACCAATAGGTTTCAAAATTCTAGTGTATTTCATATGTTACAGCAGAAGTCGGAATCACTGGTCAGTTACACAGCAGCACATGCTGTGATATTTTTACTTCATCTCACTGACAAGATGCTGACTAAACAAAGTCTTACCTGGTGTGACTCAAATGTTGGGTTGTAGGAGGCCCCAGGAGCAGCAACTTCAACCGCAGGTAGCTGTGATGGTTTCTTATTTAGTCTTTCTGGACGCTGCAGAAAAATAAAACAGATCCAGAAAAGGTGAGGCATGGAGGGAGGAAAAGTAAAGGGATCATGAGAAAGGCAAAGGGTACCTGACATGCTTACAATTGGATTTACATGGTTTTGTCAGGAACTCAGACTTTTTGTCAAATTACTGGAGGTAAACCTGCTGCAAGAACGACACATGAAGAATATTTGTCCTCTTATATTATTGGTAAATAACGTGCCGATGACCATGAAACCGTTATTTGTAGTAGATGGGAAATTCTGAACTTATTAGTCTCCAACCTACTACTGGACAGAGTTTACTAAGGGACAGCAATCATCTGCAGACCACAACACCACCCTAGAACCAGCTGAAGATAAAGAGGAACTGCTTCACCAGTATGAGCTATACCCTTGCACCAGATACCAAGTCCTCACATTTTGCTTTGGATCTGGCCTATGCATCATTCCTTATCATTCGTTCCATTGGTTTGTTGTGCCATTCCTAATACGTCAACCCAGTAACGCCCAATAAAATATAGGGAATGAATGTGGTAAAACTATTCCAGCAGAGGGAAACACCGGTAGGTCAGTTAGACTAGTGGTAGGTGCATATCTTTGGATATCCAACTATCTAGGGAGGGATCAAAACCTACATTCACCCAAGTACTTATGCAGACCTTAAACCAGGCGTCAGGAACCTTTTTGGCTGAGAGAGCCATGAACGCCACATATTTTAAAAATGTAATTCTGTGAGAGCCATACAATATGTTTAAAAGTAAATACAAGTAAATGTGTGCATTTTATGTAAGACCAACACTTATAAAGTACAATAAGTCTCTGAATTCTTTTTAACAACGTTATGCTGTTGCTAACCAATGATGAATAAAGTACTTCTTACCATTAAAGCGACTTTTCGTGCTCGATGAATCGATTTTTTTTTTTTTTTTTTTTTTTAAAAGAGGTTTATGATCATGTGACTGCCGTGAATGCCTGTCACAGCAGTCACATGATAGAAAAGCGACCGCTCGCAAATAGCAATCAGAAGCTTTCCTTTAGCCGCCGGTTACGATGCTGGGAGCATACAGTGCACATGCTCTCGGCAAAGCTGAGTTTGCAAATGTGCAGCCTCTCCGTGCCAAGGCCCACTCCACCAAGAGGCTGCATATTTGCATACCATCGGCACCAAGGGTTTAATTTAAAATTGAACATTTCCCATATTGTAGAAGAAAGCTAGGCAAGTTAATTGTGGCTAAACAAGTTACCTTTCTGGCATGTAATTGTATCTAGGTTCTTGTATATATCTGCATTGTGAGATGAAAGGCACTGTGCCTTTAACGGCAATCCTCAAGATTTAGCAATGCCACTAATGTGCTGCTCTCAATTGTCTTTAAGGAAGCTGCTTTCATTCTTGCACTTCCTCTGTCTCTCCTGTTACTGATCATTACCCCAATTTTTTTTTTTTTTTAATGAGCCTTTTTGTATTTTACTAAATATTTGCAGAAGAGCAGAAATTTACCTTAACACGGCTCTTCTTGGTCTGTTCTAGATACCATTGGTCTTTTCCTTCCAGAGCAGAGTCCAAAGGATCTGCAAAGGAACAAAAGCATTAAGATATAGTAGATTGGAAAGTGTTCCCAGAACTAAAGCACTACAGTACTTTTACTTACTGCTGTGTCCCCAGAGATCATAGAATCCCCGGGATGGGTTGTTGTTGGCCTCTGGTTTGTGTGCCTTTTTGGTCTGGTTTAGCTGTGCTCTCAGAAGTCTCTCTGATCGAGGAAGAATCCCCTTCTTTTCTTGTTTCTCTACTCGCTCCCGTTTCCTCTTAAGCTTCTTCCCATTGGGTACTTGGTGAGAGGAAATACTAAGGAAAAAAAGGGATAAATGTGACATGACACAAATGAAGTGTAACAAAAGAAATACTTTTTTTGTCTCTTGGAAATTGGCAGTAGATCAGGGAGCAAGCAGAGGCAGTAGTGCAACTATAGTAAGCAAACTGGGGAAAAAAAAAAAAAAATTAAACCCCACTTGTTCACTGGACAATGAGGGAGTAGCTGATTTGATGTGATCTCCCCTTGCTGCAAGCATGCTCACACGCAGAACTGTGCAAAGCAGCAGGGCCCCAACTGGTTAAGTGTTGCCTATACCAGTCTAAGTGCTGCTCTACAGAGGACTTCAGGTTGCCAAGATCATATTATGGTTACAAGACACACACTGATAGATATCACAAAAAATTATAACAAATGCTGCCACCTAGTGCACAAGAATCATAGAACTCCCTTGTCCTAATTAAAAGCAGAAGTAGGACCAAACCTCTTTTGGCCCCACTTCTCCTGTGGGTCACAAGAGTGCACTTAGATCTGCATTCCTATGACCAGTATTCATCCGACAGTGGACTAAGCCTGCTTTCGCCAGGCGTCACTTAACCAGTCCAGGCTCTGGAGGGATCCTGACTAACCCACCTGTAGCCATGGTGTGAGCACTCGACAACGATCCACCAAAGCACCCTGCTGCCAGACCCTCATCTATCACTTCTGAGACAATGAGCAGTCATTTGCGTAGTTTTGTTGCGGGATACAACTTGGTTAGGGTAAAGGAAGGTATGAGATGCCGATAGCACTTATTGAATTGTCACCACATTTGTAGAACATTGATTAGCAGCTTTAGCCCTGAAAATGATGCACTTCTAACTTTCACAGTCTGTTTCCCCTGAATATATCTCCAATGCAGACAATTGCTCCTCTTCCTCTGCACTCACTCCTGCAGATTATCACTCCTCTAGCTTCCTCTCTTGTACAAATCCTCTACTGCAAAACTGTTATATTCCTGTTGCTTCACTTCCAGCAATACAAAAAAGGTATCACTCTGAATAACCTCAGTTTGCTGGCTGTAATTTGTTACTGTAAGAAAGTCTCTTGAATAGTGTTGCTTCAGCAAATCAATAAGCCAGAGGCATGCAATTACCTCTCCTAACAGGCTATTTAAGATTACCTATTAAGTCTTAAAGCTGAACTATGAATAACGTTGATGAGTTTGTCAATAGCATTACAACTAATTTTTGCTCCTCTACGAGTGTCCCCAATAAGACTAGGTTCACACTTAAGCAGCTCTGAGCCGCAATTTGAATGGGCTGTGGTGCCTCCTGAAAATGCAGGGAAAGGTCCCTGCTCCATTTTCAAAAATGCTGCCCTCACAGAAGCTGTGCAGTGTGGGAAGCCGCGCTGCGATTTCCAGTACGTAACCACTTTAAAACATGGTTACAGAGAAGTATTAACATTCAGCAAGTTTTGAAGAAAAGATCAAGCTAAGGCGGTGGATACAACCACTGCAAACACTTCAGAAACAGAACATAGACCTTTTGTTTACTATCAACAACAGTTACATCTTTCAAAGGGTAATATAATCAGTTGCAACATCAGTCTAGTTAAAAGTTTTTATTATTCAGCCCCCAAAATATTTCTCCTTGCAGGTGGGAAGTTACCTATCCCAAAACACAACACAGCAGGTACTTACTCTTTGGGTACAGGTACTTTAGAATCTGGCTGTAAAATGAGGTCTATCCTCAAGGGCTTAACACGTTTGTTGACCTTAGAATCTGTAAAGATGGAAAATATCAATTGTTAAATCATTCAATAAATAATTCTGTATAATTGTGCCTCATAAGTAAGCAGGTTTTTTTTTTTTGTTTTAATAAAAGATTCTATAACCGAACCCCCACTTAAATTAAAATTGGTTTTGAGTAGATTTTTTTTTACTTTATCAACCCCTTCATGCCCAGCCCCGGGGGTCGCTTTAACTCTTTTGCTGCCACAGGCGTATGTCATACCTTGGCATGCCATGTGTAAATCTGTCAGAGGTAAGCTCGCACACCCCCTGGGAACATTCAAGGAATGGATTTGAGAGCAAGCAAAAAGTATTTTAGAACACACAATTTGGGGTTGACTATGCATAAAAATGTTGATTGCGCTACACAAGTTATCACCGGATTTAGAGCAATAATTCATGGCCCATTTTTCATTGTTAACTCTAAATTAATGTTTTTACATAGAGGCTTTTAAAAAGTGTACGGAAAATTTTGGGTAATAAAGTTTGTTGCTGTTTCATGGGTGCATGCATTTTTAATGCTTTACGTGTCGGGCATAATTTTTCTGAATGCAACCTCATTTTTAATATTTTGCCAACAAACGTGTATTATATTGCATTTGTGTGGCCTAAAATTAAAGCGATTGTTACCCCAACATTTCATATTCCTAAAATGTGTCTGCTGTACCATGTACTTGTATAAAAGTATCCTGTTCTCTTTGAATTGCTCCATTTGTGTGAAATCCCTGGTGATCCTGCTAGTCCCTTTGCTTTCCTATTAACAACTGACCACAATAAACAGGACAGCACACCGTGGTCAGCTCTCTAGCTATGCTGGGAGTTCCGTATGCTCTCCTCCAATGATCAGACTTCTGATACGCCCTGCTGCACACCCATTCACTGGGAAGCTTAGTGTGCTGCTGCTTCTTCTCCACCCC